>NC_035109.1:328306907-328609937 GCF_002204515.2 Aedes aegypti
CGTCCACTTACCGGTATGTGCCAAATGTACATCTCATACATCCGACGGAGCGATCATCAGGTTATTTCTCCGGAGAATCCTTTAGAAATTCCTGAAGGAATTCGTCCAAGGATTCCACCACGAATTTCTACGCGAATAAATCTGAAGATTCTTCAACGAAGTCATCCTACTGAAGTTTTCAGAACCTCTTCCACGAATTCTACCGAAGTTTTTCTGATGTGTCTTACAGAGTTTCCACAGTAGAATTCCTCCTTGGATTTCCTCCGGGAATTTCCCGTTGATTTCTTTTAGGAATTTATCCTGGGATTTGCTGCAGGAATTTCTCCGAGGATTTCATCTACGAATCCTTTCCGGAAACCTTACAGTTATTTCCATAAAAATTGGATGGATTGGTGGATTTCCTCCAGGAATTTCTCTGGGAATTTTGTCCAGGAATTTTTATGGAGATTTCCATCATGAATGGAGAAAATCCCTGAAATTCCTTCCTCCAGGAATTTCTCTGGGGATTCACAATAGCTATTTCTCCGGGGATATCGTCCAGGAGGTCCTCTGGGGATTCCCTTCAGGGAACTTCTCCACGAATTTTTCCAGGTATTTACCCCAAGAATTCGTGCTAGAAATTTGCTTTATGAATTCCTTCGGGGATTTTTTGCGAAGAATTTCTCCGGGAATTTCCTCCAAGAACTTCTGCGGAGATTTTATTCAGGATTTTTTCAAGGGATTTCCAAGAATTCTTCCGGAGATTTCGTCCAGTTCTTCTGGAGATCCGTGGATTTTCTCCATAAATTCCTTCGGGGTTTTTTTCAGAGAATTTATCCGGAGATTTCCTTTAGAAATGTCTTTAGGGATTTGCACCAGATTTCCTAATGGGATTTCAAAGACTCATCCGGGGATTTCCTCCAGAGGAATTCTATAGAAAATCCTCTGGATATTTTTTCCAAGAATCCCTCCGAAAATTTTCCCTCCGGGGATTTTCTCCTACAACTTATCAGAGGATTTTACTGCGGGGATTTCGTCCAGGCTGCTGCTCTCCCCGAATTCCATTATACCGAGACAATGTCATTCTAAGTAATTGTATGTGCGGGGTAAGGAACTGTCAAATAATTATGTAAAACAATTTACGTTTACAAAGATTTTAGACCCTCCCTTTTGTGTGAAAATTCAAAATAATTTGTATGATACGTGAAAAACCTTAAAGATCACGAAGTACATACTTATTTCAGTGCTTTGGGGTCAATAGGGCAGCGATCGAAATGACTTAGTTTGCCCTTGTTACCATCCTTGGAAAAACAAATTGCATCATATGTTCAACATTCATTCAAGCTTAAAAATTCTGTTCCAATCAAATCCAAAATTTGCGACAGATGCAGATTCCTAAAGTAATGTACCACGTAGATAAATTCTCTAATCGGCACAATACACACCAAAAGACTTGATAACATTTGGAACATTTATCATCACAAATGCATGACACTGACTTATAATTTAGGTTCATCAAAATTAAAGAACGTAGAAAAACCAACCACAACATAAAAAAGAATGAAGAAAAATCAAAACTTATAAAATGACTGATAGCGGTGCTCTTTGTTTAGGAAAAAAAAGTTCTTTTAGAAGAGGCAAACAAGTAGAATGACTAATATTAATTGGTAATCAAGTAAAATTATACTAGAACTTATGTCTGAAAGTAGTGAGTAGGAAAACACCTAACCATAACAATTGGCAAACCTAATTGGATAAAACTAGAATTGGCATAACAAGACTAAATTGGATAATGATTTTTCATAACATGAATAAAACGACTGAATGTAATCATCACAAGGAACGTCCTCAACCAAGGAAAGCTGCTGAAGGTATCTAAACTTTTGGAACCCCGAGCTTTGCTATCAATTGCTACTTCACCCAGAGATAACTATTTGATCCCAATTGAGTTGTATGCAAAGAGTAATCATGATTTGTTGATCGTATCAGTGGAAACTGAATGTGCAATAAACTGTGTAAATAAACGCAAATCCTCAAAATACAAAAGCTAAAGAGCAAAAGATACTTGTTACTAGAGAGTTTAGTTGTTCATTTTTATAAGAACCTATATATAAACTTTATGAGTCATGAGGAAAAAAAGAAACAAATCGATTGTATAGAATTATCTTCATAATCTTCTATCGGTAATCCCATCCTAAAGGAAACAAAAGAAAAAGCATAGATGCATCACACAATTTTATTGTGTACATGATTGTCATATAAATTGTACTCCTATATAAAGACTTTTATGAGATAAACCAAAATCATCCATCTATTACTTGAGATATAAGTGAGCGAGCAAGAAAGAGAGTATAAAGGATGAAACAAGATAAGAATGCTATTAAACAAAACAAATCACAATGATTCCAGATTTTCACTCAGATTCACAAACCTAGATGAAACCTACACAAGAAAAAGAGAACCAGGAAAATAGAATACCGCTAAAAAATCGTTGACAGAGAATGAGATAAAGTCTTATTTTTATAAAAGTAACTACAAATGAAGAAGCATCACAAAGCAAACAAACAAACAAAACAAAACAGTCAGGAAGCAAGTGAATACAAATGTAAAAAAAAACAAAGACAGCTGTTTCATTTTTATAAGTAAAACAAAAAAACGAACAAAACCAAACAAAAAGAGAGCAAAACCTACGTAAATGAAAAGTACAGAAACCGCAAAGTACACATACACACAAATACAGAAAAATAAGAGAGAGAGAGAAAAGAGATTCAAACCCATGAGAGAATGTTTGTTGTTTTGTCATTGAAGCGAATCGTAGCGATTCGCGGTTTATGAGAACCAGAAAAAGTCTATCTAAATCGTACACATTATATCTAACTATTAAGATGGGCCCGTATGATTCCGAACTTTATCAGAAATATATGCGTAATGGGAGGCGAATAATACAATAAGAGAACGAAAGGGGGTTGCGATCTCGGTAGGAGATGTTAAGCTGACCGTATGACTATATTATTACAACATTGTAACAGTGAAAGGGGATGAGCGTGATCGCAAAAAAATGATGGGAATCCAAAGCATGAAGAAACGAGAATCTGAATAAAAATATATATTATGATCAAAAATTCGGTGGTTGTTGTTAATTATTATCAATCGAAAGTTCGAGTTGGCAAAATGATTTCTCACACTTTGATTCTGAGTAAGAACTTTCCTACGAAACATAAACCGTTTTGCCCTTTATCAGTTTGTTGAATAATTAGAGCAAACCGCAGATGACTGTACAGTATCCGTTCTCATGCATTAGGTCACGACGTTTCGACGTTTTGGGTAAACACACATTTATGCGCAATCATCATTACGCTGTGGGTGCCGACTGGAATGCTTCTGAGGTTTATTGATAACGAAGCGAGTAGCAAAGTTCAAGTCTACGCGGTGCTGTCTGCAGATTGCAACGGTTTTAAGGTCTAGGATGCGGTGAATAATATATACGGTTTTGAAATAGAAGGTCAAGCTGGTTTTGGGTATAGGCGGTGTATTTGAATGCCTGTGATAGGTTATCTCATAATATGCTGGAAATTGATAGGAGCATGGCGATCTGTTGTTTGAACTGTTGGAGTTTTTAGTCAATTTGTAAACTTCCATGTGTCCTATCAACAGGTTTATGTAACGCTCGTGGTCTGATAGCCTTTGGACCAGGAAAATTACAGGCTGATTGTGGTACAACTTATTAGAATGCATGGCAGCCTTCCTTGGATTTCATTACCTTTGTGCAGGAAAACAAAATCATCAATTTTTATCTCCTTTTGTATATGCTTAAAACTTGAGTAAAATCGGAGTAACGGTCCTACTCTAAAACTGCGGATCCGTAATCTGTAATCGGAATCGAATTCCTGTTTAGCGGCACAGCTACTGCCACAATCTCAATAATTCAAATTTTGATTATTCGAGTAAATTTGAAAGACGAGTCAGTTAAAACTCAATTACTTGATGGGCTACAATTCACTGCGTTAAATCTTCGCCGAATGGATGGTTCTTCTCCACAAAATTCCTTAACCAAGATTTCCTATTATAATTTACCTCCAAGTATAGTTTGCAGCGTTCGAAGACCCCGAAAGCTCTTCGATTAATTTCCTTCCTGTTTATGATTCATGACCCACAACGTGAGTTTGGTCTAGTTTGTAGATTACGGGAATTCAGCAGGTTACGAAGATCGTAGAAATCCTGGCTCGCAGCTGCGATACATATTTTTACCTCACGGCTGTCACTATCATTCCATGAAACACAAATTTTTTACCCACCTTGAACTTACAACCACCTAGCACCATATCACTACCACTAACACGTCCGGACCCCACATAAAGTTGGGATGGCCGAGAGTCAATCTTGACGTAACCTTCTATAACCCGGGGCTTTCAGGAAGTTCAAACTAACGAGGTGCCGTCCACAAATTATGTAACGCAGGAGGAGATGTGGAAAACGAAGTTTGACAAGGTGGTGTTCGTTGAGGCATTGAGGTTAAAGCGCAATACTCAGCACTTTACTGCGAATGAGCTGACAGCTGACAGCGACTTTAGCACGAGCGTGCAATGAAACCATGCCGAAGAAGGGTAAGCCCTGACATAGTTGCCGCCCAGCCTACTGGTGGAACTCGACGATTGCCGATCTGCGTGCAAACTGCTTTCAGGCTAGGAGAAGGATGCAGTGAGCCCACAACGAAGCTGATAGAGCAGGTCGAAGACCAGCGTACAAGGCTGCACAAACCGCTCTCAACAGGGAAATTAGGCCCAGCTGTACCGTCCGATAGGTGTTCGGAGAAGATGAATCATGGGATGAATACTATCATTGAAGCGTTATTCTCGCGGCACGAACTGACGAGCTGGCCATCTACACCGTACGGTGCTCGGGATGATGATGAAGAATAAGACCAGGTAACGAAAGATGAGCTGATCGCGGTGGCGAAAGCCCTAAAAACCAGGAAGACTCTTGGACCAGACGGTATCCCCAACATAGCTTTTAAAAAGCATCAATCCAAGAAAACCCGAATATGTTCAGAATCGTGCAGCAAAATGTATCGATGAGGGTAACTCCACCGACATTTGGAGAGGAGATTCTTCAGCATATCGACCTATATGTCAGCTGGACACAGTTGGTAAAGAGCTGGAATGAGTAATCCAAAACAGGCTTACGAAATACACGGAGGGAGGGACTTTCGGAAGGGTAGATCCACAGTTGATGGAGGCGGCGTGGAAGCAAAAGAGGAGAGGTAATCGGTACTATGAAGTGGTCACTCGGGACGTAAAAAATGTCTTCAACAGTGCCAGTTGGGCTGTGATCTCCGAATCGCGGCTCAGATTTGAGGTCCCCAAGTATCTTTGTAAGATATTGGGGATCTGCTTTCAAAATCGTACCCTCTCGTACGTCGTCTACGAATCTACGATACGCTGGGAAAATGTGCACAACAATCACGGCGGGCGTCCCAAAGGGTTCTATTTTTGGCCCGACTCTCTGGAACGCTATGCATGACGGAATGTTGAAGCAGAGCTTCCCCCGGGGTGCGACGTGGTACTCGTAATCATCTGCGAATCACTAGAGGAAGTAGAGCTACTTGCTACTGAGGCACGCAGACTACAGACGCAGTGGAAGAATGGATGGGAGGGAAGAAGCTTGTGTTAGCCCATCACAAAACCGAAGTAGTGATGATAAGCAACCGAAAGGTAGTGATGCATGCCAGAATCTCGGTTTGACAGTGTACCATCGACTCAGAGCGGAAAGTCAGACACCAGGGAGTGATGAACGATGAGCAGCTGAACTTCAACAGCCATGTAGATTATGCATGTTAGAGGGCCGTAAAGGTGATATCAGCTCTATTCCGGATCATGCCCAACAATTCAGCGATCAGCAGCAGCAAGAAGCGATCCCTATAAGCCTTCAACTCGGCACGTGGGAAATTCGGGAAAGTGCCAGAGATGAAACTATGAGGAAATGGTGGGATAGCGCTGATAACAGTAGATGGACCCATCGAATAATTCCGTGCACGGAGAAGTGAATTTACACTTGACGCAGTTTTTGTCTGGTCATGGCTGCTTCAAGAAATGAGTTAGTTGTGTTTGATCCTTCGACCTTGACGCTTGCTCCTGTAAGGGCGAGCGACGAGAGCAGGATCAAACATGTCGTGCATCGGTCGAGTAGTTGAATGAAAAAGCGCCACGGATCGTTAGTAGTGTTTGATCTACTGACCGCGTCGCTTGCTCTTGTGAGGGCGAGTGATGAACACTTTTTCGGCATACAGTGCGATTATCGAATTATATCGCGAATCCGACTAGGCGTGATTATATCAGGGATCGCATTACCAACCATTGGTGACTCCCAGATCTTTACCTTATCCCACTAACCCAATATCCTTTCCATGACAACTGTGGAGATGCAGAGGTGATCTCGGTCTCTAGTAACAACGGTAGTCACACTAACATTCCATCCCTTCCCACATGACCGTAAGGACATGGCCGGCGTCGTTATTGACTTTTAAAATTTGAGCTCTCGTTTTGTGACCATTGAGGAATGGTAAGCTAATCCCAAGTCCCATTTACTAATTTCCTGTCCAACTTCGATTGTTCTGGTCAATCACGGAGTAGCAACTACGAATTGTGCGGTCATCTATGCTCATGCTCATACTCATGAGCATGGCTGCTTCAAGAAATACCTGAATAGGTTTGGAAACGCAAGGTCGCCGTTATGCACCGGGTGTCAATGATGTCAATGTGCACAATATTGTCCAACGAATGTATGCTGACGAAAAACAAAGGGACGCGGTAAACAGGACAATCGTAGCTGATGTCTCTATTACAACGAAGATGGCGAGAGGAGCAGCGGCACTTAACGTAGCGAACAGCACATGGCTCTGAGTCGTTGGGGCAGCCGGAATCGTCGGACCGATCTTGGCACTCGACAAGTCAGTTTGTTGAAACGAGCATATGAAGGAGACCAACGGGCACAACCGGAGTAGGCTAAATCCTCCGTCGGGGAATTGACCGAGTGGAGCGGGAGTAGCGTAGTATCGGTAATAAGTCGTCGAAGCACCTGCAAACCGGAAGGCATCTTCCAACCGGAATTGCAGGACCGACCCCGGCATCTGCCCAGAAAGCAAAAGGTTTGGGAGATCTTCCGCTGTCGGGAAAATCTTCGTCGGAGTAGGATAGATCTTGGGGGCTGTTTGGGCACATCAGGAGTTAATCATCAATGTTAACTTCTTTTTCCCGATCAGCCTAGATAGCCGCGTAGTGTCGGTAGCGGTTGTTTCAATTGGCTAAGAATTAACACTACGGACTGCCTGTTCCGGTGGTAAAAGTCCACCTAACAGGTGACCCCTAATTCATGTGGCTTTAAGCTTACCGTGCCTAAGAATGAATGGTTAGGGGGGTCTAAATAAAACCTAACCGCAAACGGAGCCTGTGGAGTACCAGGGCGCCTTCTACAGTATTATGCCCTTCCTGTGCTACCCGGAGCAATGGTGCAGGTGACCTTGTGTTTCTCCGAGATAATCGGCTGTCCTTCTTCAGTCTCAAGCCTGAGGCTAAATAAGGGTGGGGTTATTAATACGTTGTAGCTTAGTTTAAATTTTCACCTCTATGGTTTCGCATTATGCGTATTACACAGTGTGTTCTGTGCTTTTCGCCTTTGGCGACTTTTAAGAGATACCGATATGGTTTTTTCGCTGCTGGTCTTTTTCGTTCTGAGATTGCGAAAAGCTTAACCCTGCCTAGTTTGGGTAGTGGCTACGGTTAGGATAGCTTTGTTAGACCAATCTTCAGCATAAAATATCAGCAATGATCAATCTTTGTAGACTCATGCAAATGCTACAGCTCAAATGGCGCTAGTTCAAAAACCTTACTTTTGTGAACTTTTATCTAGGTAACCTTGTGGACCCAGTTTTTGCTACTTTCAGAAAAATGAAATGGCAAACTCGCGTGCCATGCCTCGTGCATGCGTGCTCGTAAATAGCGCTATCGTTGCTACACTCATTTCTGAGTTAACAACCAGAGATGTATGTGCTGTCACAATTGATGTTTCTGTTGGTGACCTCAATAGGAAATACGTCTTTCGTTATGAAGTGTATTTACCACATGATGAACCATCCCAATGGATGATTTCAAACGAGTTGTTCACTGCCTATGAAAAGGCCTTCTGTTCCGTGTGGGCAGTGATGCTGATACTCATCACATCATCTGGAGAAGATCAGCTATCAACTTGAGAAGCTCCAGTCTGATAAAGTGCATAAGTAGTTCAAATCTTGGATTACTTATTTTAGGGAATCGCCCAACCTTCATGGTATCTGCTAGTGAAGAAGTGTTAGACATGATACTCTGCTCGAACAGAATCAGTCACAAGTTGACGAATTGGAATGTATCAGATGATGAATCATTATCTGATCATCGCTACATACACTGGGAATTGGTTGTGACCAAATTCCATGGATTCTCTCCGTCCATTGGAAATCCTAGTATTTCGGATGTTTCCACTTCCGGTGAGTTGGGACACAATTGCCCTTGCTTCGAGTGATCTCATAATTGCTTGTCATTTTGCTTATAGGTAAATTTTCTACACAACTCCCTTCACAGGAGAAGTGGACGTCTGGCTGTTTGTAAAGTATGTCAGATAGTCAGGCTGCTATAAAAGCTCTTGCTTCGGCCAACTCAAGGTCGAAGCTTGTTAGCGCATGTCGAACTCAAATTGAGGAACTGAATTCAGTCAACTCTGTAAACCTTGTATGGGTACCTGGCCATTCTTCCATCGCTGGAAATGAATTGGCTGATGAGCTAACTCGCGATGGAGCATCGCATGACTTCATTGGTCCTGAGCCGGCTATTCCAATTTCGAAGTGCTGGGTGAAGCTTCAGATTAATTCTAAAGCTGCAACTCTGCACAAGCAATATTGGAATAGTTTGGAGTCGTGTCGTCAAACAAAATTGTACATAACTGAGCCATCTCCAAGGGTGGCGAAGTATTTAACAAATCTGTCAAAGCAGAATTGCAGTCTCTTTGTCAGAGCGTTGACAGGTCACTGCCGACTCAACTATCACATGGCAAATATTCAGCGTGTTGTCTCATTTGTGTGTGATAGTTGTGACTCCGATTATGGAACTTCGTATCACCTGATATGCAACTGTCCAGTTTATGCGCAAATGCGTTTCCAATTATTTGGTAAACATTTATTAAGTGAAACTGAATTCAGAAGCCTGAATCATCAGGACATTCTGTTATTCTTAACCCGCTGTGGTAATGAGCTATAGGCTCTCTTTACGCTCATGCGTTTTGCAGTGCCCTTTTTAGGGCGCTGTTCGAACCCATTGTGGTATGGAGCTACATGCTCTCATTTCGCTTATGCGATCTTCCCTCTTCAAGGGACCCCACTCCTATTTCCTCCCATCTTTCCCTTCCCTTTTCCTCTCCCATCGGGTAGATGATGAAATAGGCTCTGTTACGGATAATAAATATGCACTGGCCGGATAAACCCCACGGAAATCACTCGCGGAATAGTGCGTTTTCGGAATTCGTTTTACGGACTCGAATTAACATTGAACCCCGACACACGGACTTTACTGTAGCGGACTGTATTTTGAATGGTACCGACACGGCGGACGCACGGGAGAGAACTAACTGATCGGTCTCGATCTACTGATCGTTGCCTATCCCGACGGTACTCAACTACCGAAGATTGGTTGCCCTACACTGCTATCAGTGGTGATGGTGATAAACAGATAGAGATAACTGCCCCAGTGGGACTCACTCTCAGTCGGCTATCATTTCGTTCTGTGAGTCGTATACAGGTCTATCCTATACTACGTAACATGCCGGCGGCCTTGAGTTTACTCAACACAACAACAAACAACATTCTTAGAACAATAATCTAACTAAACAATAAACAATAGCGATACAAATTTGTTTTGATCGAACGTTCGTAACAAAACGACTAGACGATCTCGCCTGAGATTCGTCTCCTTTCCAACACATTTTACACAACGATAATATCACTTAACAGGACCGGATGGTCCTCCTGCCGCTGGTCACTGATGACGACGTCCGCATCACGAAGACGATGAATCCGTGCACTGATGTCATGTCTCGTAGATTTGGCATACGACACTGGAGACTGCGGTATCGGACGGGGTGGTTCCTGTCGAAGATAAACACGGCTGTAATCCAACGCATGGGCTTACAGAGGAGACACGTAACTTAAGGTTCGGCCCCCTGGCGAAAACGGACGGTTGTGTCCAATAGCTTGCCAAAGTTGCCCCTTGGGGGCAATGAATACTCATCTGCAGTGCAGCTCCTTGCTGCTCGATGACACGATGAATTGGGTTGTTGAACGGAACGATTGACGATGGCAGACACCGGATGGTTATACCGGCGGCCTTTCCTGGATACTCAATAGGCTAGGAAGTACTGACGGCTAGCGATGACGAACGAATGGACGATCTGTCGAAGATACGGAGCGATTGGGATCCTGCACATACACAAAGGTGGATCAACGTAACTTATACGTCGCCCCCGTGGCGTAGCGGTAATAAAGCACCGCAGGTTGCCGACAGATGCCCCATATGGGGGCGTACTTAGCCTGATTGTTGTCCAAATAGGTAACGGGAACGGTTGAACTTCACATCAGATAAAACACTTGGGTTCCGACGACTACAGCTGGTACAGTTGGTGTTCACATCCCTAGCGATGGAAAGCAAAGCAAATACGAAAGGAGGGATGAACGTAACTTGTGGGTCGCCCCCAGACATAAACGGCGAAATACTTGCCGCCTGCTGCCTAAAGTGCCCCAACGGGGGCTAAAATACTTAGTTTACTTGGCGGATGAACGATGTGCTGGTGCTGAACAGTCTACTGAGCTTCCTCAGCTTCCTGTTGATTGTCGCGAATAGGAAGAATGCATATCTTCTGGATACCTCGACGGAATGATCCTTGCTGTGTACGAACGGTAACTACCCTGATGATACCATCAGCGCCTGGGTGAATCTCCGTCACTCGACCAAGCTGCCACTGCAGCGGCGGTACCTTATCCTCCTTCAGCAACACCATTGTACCGATATGCAGGTTGTCCCTTCTTTTCGTCCATTTGTTTCGGTTGTGAAGATCCGACAAGTAGTCCGTAGACCACCGCTTCCACAGCATTTGAATGAAACGCTGAACCAGTTGCCACCTACTCAGTCGATTCTCCGGAATATCTGTGAGACTGGGCTCCGGAATTGCTGACAGCGGTCGCTGGACCAAAAAGTGTCCGGGAGTTAACGCCTCCAGATCTCGATGATCGCTGCTAATCGGTGTTATCGGCCTCGAATTGAGACAGGCCTCGATCTGAGTGACAACAGTCAGAAATTCATCCGTACGAAGTACGGTGTTGCCGATGACCTTCCGTATATGTCCCTTGAGTGACTTCACAGCCGCTTCCCACAATCCGCCGAAGTTCGGCGATTTGGCTGGAATGAACTTGAACTCGATGGAATCCTTAGCTGCATCTGACACTACTGCGTTCTGGAATTGTTCTGCTCGGAACAGTCGATGTAACTCGCTGATTTCTCTCCGCGCACCAACAAAATTGGTCGCGTTATCACAGAAGATAACTTCTGGCTTGCCACGCCTTGCAACAAACCTCCTTAATGCTGCTATGAACGCCTCCGTAGTGAGATCTGCAACCATCTCTACGTGAACCGCCTTCACTACTAGGCAGACGAATACGCACAGGTAACACTTTACCGGAGCGGCCTTACGTGATCCTTGTCGAACACTGAAAGGTCCACAATAGTCAACTCCGACACGAAGAAATACAGGAGCAGGAGTCACTCGTTCCATCGGAAGATCTCCCATTAGCTGTTCGTGGACCTGTGGACGAGCCCTGAAGCAGGTTACACACTCGTGCACTACCTTCCTTGCTAGGTTTCTTCCGGATAGCGGCCAGAACCTTTCCTTCACACAGGATAGCATCAGCTGTGGTCCTCCGTGCAGTAGTCGATGGTGGTAGTCAACCATAATCAACTTCGTCAACGGATGATTACTGTCCAACACAATCGGATGCTTTCTGCCGAACGACACTGGCGCATGACGAAGTCTTCCCCCAACGCGGATCAATCCATCTTGCAAAAATGGATCTTTTGTGTGCAATCTCGAGCTTGACTTCACCTCTCCCTTCGCTGCAAGATCTGACAACTCCACAGGAAAACACTCCGACTGCGCTAACTTCAATAACACGCTCAGAGTTTCCTCGTGTTCCTTCGCGTTGAGCACTCCAGTTCTTCTGCATGCGCGGTTGCTGATTCTGCAATTTTGGACGAATCGAAGTGTCCACGCCGTTGACCGTATCAACTTCAACAACGACGAATACCGGGTAAAGATTTCGCTCGGCGGTAGCATCTGCAGCGCTGCTGTTACTAGCGGTTTCTCCTCCAAAGTTACCGAATCAAACTGCTGTTCTGAACTGCTGCTCATCTTCGGCCACATAGTCGAATCTTCTTGAAGCCACGCCGGGCCATTCCACCAAACGGAGCTTTCGGCGAGTTGTAGCGGTGTTACACCGCGCGAGATAATGTCGGCCGGGTTCTCGACGCCGGGCACGTGATTCCAAAAGCCATCTCGAGTAATGTGCTGAATCTCCGACACTCTGTTGGAGGCGAACGCTTGCCACCTCGATGGATGGGAGGAAAGCCAGCACTTCACGATCGTCGAATCGGTCCAGAAGTAGGTTTTTGCTGGAATCTGAATACTCTCCGCTACTGTCTCGTACAAATGCGCCAACAGTAGAGCCGACGACAACTCCAATCTGGGGATCGACTGCCTCTTCTTCTTCCGTTTCAGATCCTCCAACGGAGCTACCTTGGACTTAGCCATCACTAATCGGACTGTGACTTCTCCCTTCTGTGTTACGCATCGCAGATATATTACCGCTCCATAGGCCTTTTCTGAAGCGTCGCAGAATCCATGTAACTCGCATGATACCACATTATCACTGAATGCGATCCAGCGGGGTACGGAAACTGCATCAATCCGATCCAAATTCGTCCTGAATTCTAGCCACTGTGACTGCAGGTCTGGGCTCAACGGTTCATCCCAAGAATACTTCTGTTTCCAAAGCTCTTGGAGAAACATCTTTGCCTGCACGATCACTGGCCCCACTAGTCCATACGGATCGAATAAACGTGCGGAATCAGACAGCACGATGCGCTGAGTAACGGGTGACTTCATATTCCAACGTGGAGATTTGAACCAGAACATATCCAACGCTGGCTCCCAGGTCAAACCTAGAGTTTTCACAGTCGATGTTGTATCGATGTCCAGGAGATCTCGCTTGTCGTGTAAATGGCTGGGAATGCTCTTCAGAATCGCTGGTTGATTTGAGTGCCACTTCCGGAGGTTGAAACCAAAAGATCCGAGAAGCGACAGGACATCCTTGCACAGCCTTGCTCCTTCTTTCACAGATTTCGCTCCAGCTAACATGTCGTCCACGTAGAAGTCATGCTTGATGATGTTGGCTGCTGCTGGATACATCTGCTCTTCTTCCTCTGCGCACTTCTTCAAGCTCCGAGTTGCCAAATATGGCGCCGACGAAGTACCGTAAGTCACAGTCGAAAGCTGATACGTTCGAAGTGGCTCATCAACGGACTCTCGCCAAAGAATCCTTTGCAGCGGTTGGTCTTGCTCGACTACGTTGATCATGCGGTACATCTTCTCCACATCAGCGACGATTGCGTACTTGTGGAGTCGGAAGCGAATCAAAATGGAGAGTAGATCGCTCTGGACCACCGGACCCACCATCAGGGTGTCGTTAAGAGAAACTCCTGTATCTGTCGCACACGATGCATCAAACACTACTCTGAGCTTCGTTGTGGTGCTGTCGGGCTTCATCACAGCATAATGTGGCAAATAGTAGGTGTGCATCGGTTCTTCCTCGTCGTCTCTGACTTCTCTCATGTGTCCCATCAGCAAATACTCATGTATAAATACTGTGTAGAGAGCCTTCATTTCTGGGTTTGCATTCAAGCGGCGTTCCAAACCCATGAATCGCTTGGTGGCTATCTCCTTGGATTTTCCTAACTGTTCCAGCATGTACTCCTTCTTGGGCAGAACTACTCGGAACTTGCCATCCGGATCCCTTGTTGTGGTCTGCTCGAAGATAGACTCACACGAAGACTCTTCAATGGAGAGGCAGCTTTTCGTGCGGCACGACTCCAACTCCCAAAAACGTGCGAGCTGCTCACGAACTTCTTCGGTGGTAACAGAAGTGGTTACTGCACTGAAGGTAGACATGGAATTGTCAGGAACTTCTCCAGCTACTATCCAACCCAGCTCTGTGTTTCGCAAAATCGGACCAGCATCCGATAGCTTCATCTGCTCACTTAACAGCAACTCGTAGAAGATTTCCACACCCAGAATAGCATCTACGGCCGAAGACTCGTGGAAATCGGGATCGGCAAGACAGATGTCTGTAGGCAGATTCCAGGAACTGATGTCGATGTTCTGCTGTGGCAGGTTCAGCGTAATCCGGGGTAGCACAAAAAACTTCACTTCTGCAGTTTCAAACGAAGAGTAGCGTGACAGGATCCTCGCTAACACGGATTGTTTGCACACCGTCGAAGCACCACCTACACCATTCACCGGCAGATTCTCGTGGAACCGCTTGAAGTTCAGTCGCTGCGACAGGTTTTCCGTGATCATATTTATTTGCGAACCGTTGTCCAGCAGCGCACGGGCAATGACAGTGTTTCCGAAGCGATCGGCGAGTTTCACGAGCGCGGTTGACAGAAGAGTGGTGTTTCGCTGACTTCGCATGTTGTGTGAAGTAGCAGTGTGGTGAGAAGTAGTCGGTGTGTTTGTGGGAGGTGGCTGTCGTGTATGTGGCGGCGTAGTGTTTTGGACTGGAGGTGTGTGTGGATTTGCTTGAGTATTCATCCGGGATTGGCCTTGATACTGCGATTGCGATTGTTGTCCTTGAGACTGAGGACGAGACTGTGATTGAGCGTTTGTATTCGCGTTCGCGGCTTGAGGCCTGCTAGGGTTGATCGGTGGTTGATTCTGCGGGGTAGAAATGGGTGGAGAATACGGATGCAGCAGGTAATGATGTCGTTGACCACACTTGGAACACGTACGTCTGGAACAATCAGCCACAAAATGTCCGGACGATAAACAATTCAGGCAGAGTCCAAGTCTACGAATAAGCATTTTCCTGTCGACCACTCTCATTTTTGCGAAACGACGACACTGCTCGATACTGTGCTGTCCACCGTTGCAGATTAGACAACTGCTGGTAACTGGCACTAAGGTGTGAACAGTTGAGCTTCTGAAGGGTCGTTTTTGTTCTACTGCACTTCGAGTAGAAGTAGACTGAAGAATGGCGCACTGCTTCTCAAGAAAATCGACCATGGCTTCGTATTGAGGGATATCCTTGGATCCATGGTGAGTCTCCTAGCTTCTGCGACAGCATGAACGCCAAAAGAGTGCTCCAGTCTTTGGTGTTTTCTCCCAGCTTCTCCAGTTGCTGCAGATTGACCTTGAACGTCGTAAGAACGATGTTCAGCGCCTCAAAGGTCTCAGATTTCATTGCAGGAACTGCAAACAACGCTTTCAAGTGCTCGTGTGCTATTAGCTTGTGGTTTTCATACTTCGCCTCGAGGATACCCCAAGCAATCGGGTAGGATGCAGCGCTAACTTGAACCTGATTGATCTGCAGCAACGCGTCATCTTTCAGGGAAGCTCGCAAGTAGTTAAACTTGTCGATGGGATTCAGGTCGTCGTTGTCATGAATCAGCGATAGGAAGTTATCACGGAAATTGATCCACTCCTGCAAATTCCCGGAAAAGGAAGGCAGCTTCAGCTCAGGATACTTCAAACGCGACTGTTGGACACCTCCGGCAACAGGTTGACGATCAATAACACCTGGTTGGGTCCTAGGGCGTTTCGCAAGCAGTGCTGACTTGAGACGGAAGTACGCGTTCTCGAATTCCTTGTAGGTTCGGACACTGTCAGCGATGGTAGGGACGGACTTCTTACTGCTTTCATCGTCAGCACTTTCGTAGTCGCCCGTTTCATCTAACAGCACATCGATTTCCACTCGAACTGCACAAAACCGATCGAATATACTGTCAAGTTTCACTAGCCTCAATTCAACCACTGACTGATCACGATCTTCATCATAACCATCCACAAAATCTTGAACGTTGTCCAAAGCAGCCTTCAACTGGTGTTCTTCCTTCACTAACTGCCTTAAACTTGCCTTCGTCATTGCTGATCACCACCCACTATTGCACTGCACTACGCGACAGAACCGAAACCGAGACCTCAAGCGGAACGAATGACAGAATTGACAGCTCAATTATCAACCACTAATTGTGGGAAATTATCAAACGGCAGATCGCAAGTGTACCAAAATTAAATGGTCAACCGGAGAACTCAAAATAATTCTCCACAATTAAAATCAAAATTGTCCAAACTCGCACCACAGTACGGTAACAGAACGCAAGCTAAGTGTAGCATTCAAATGCGCTATCTATTTATGCCTTTACATGCAGGCTTCTCTATTCTCAGCCACCTCAACCACACATTCACACACACTGGCTACTTATCTGACTCCTATGGGCGCTGAATGATGCTCCTGGGGGGACGAAATGGCGAAAAAAACAGCTTCCAATAATCCAATGAGCAGCCGACGGGTCGATCAAAGGTGAACGGCCGAGGTATGTGAAGGAAAACAGCATCCAAGGCTCTGGACAGCAGCTGATATGTCGATGGATGGGGAACGGCTGATTTACGTTAATCCCCAACTGCATACAGGGCAATGCTGCAGCCTTTAGCACTTTTTTTTTTTTTTTTTTTTTTTTTTTTTTTTTTTTTTTTTTTTTTTTTTTTTTTTTTTAATTTCTTTATTAGTATCATTCCAAACATTACATTCATTATTTCTTATATCTAGGTGTTCTGTGTTATTAGACAACACTATCATCCTAATTTGGTAAAACAAATCTAAGATTTTATTAACATTTTGTTAACAACATATTACATTTCATTTGCCGTAGCAGTTCAGATTTTTTACAGGTGAGTTGATTTCACCTGCTTATAAGAGAAAAAAAAAAGTTTTTAATATACTTAACCTAACTTAACCTAAACATATAACGCATTAATCGTGGCAATAGAAGATTTTAACGATTTTTGCCTGAAATTATTGATTATTTTATTTGACATTTGTTCCAATGTTTCAACATTGGATATCCTATGTAACTCATTGGTACTATACCAGGGAGGAAGCCTCAGAATCATTTTCAAAATTTTATTTTGAATTCTCTGCAGAGCTTTCTTCCTGGTATTACAACAGCTAGTCCATATTGGTACAGCATACAACATGGCTGGCCTGAAAATTTGTTTGAATATCAAAAGCTTGTTCTTAAGACAAAGTTTTGATTTTCTATTAATAAGGGGATAGAGACATTTTACATATTTGTTATATTTGGCTTGAATGCCCTCAATGTGATTTTTGAAAGTTAAATTCTTATCTAGCATGAGTCCTAGATACTTAACTTCATCTGACCAATTTATTGGAACCCCTCTCATCGTGACAACATGTCTACTTGAAGGTTTCAAATAAAGAGCTTTTGGTTTATGTGGGAATATTATTAGTTGAGTTTTGGAAGCATTAGGAGAAATCTTCCATTTTTGCAAGTATGAAGAAAAAATATCCAAACTTTTTTGCAATCGACTACAGATGACACGCAGGCTTCGTCCTTTGGCGGAGAGGCCTGTGTCATCCGCAAACAAAGATTTTTGACATCCCTGAGGTAACTCAGGTAAGTCAGATGTGAAAATATTGTATAATATTGGTCCCAAAATGCTGCCTTGAGGAACACCAGCTCTTACAGGAAGTCTTTCAGATCTGGAGTTCTGATAATTAACCTGAAGTGTACGATTTGACAGATAACTTTGAATTATTCTAACAATGTATGTTGGAAAATTAAAATTTTTCAATTTTACAATCAAACCTTCATGCCAAACACTGTCGAATGCTTTTTCTATGTCTAGAAGAGCAAGACCAGTAGAGTAGCCTTCAGATTTGTTGGAACGGATCAAATTTGTTACACGTAAAAGTTGATGAGTGGTCGAATGTCCATGGCGGAATCCGAACTGTTCATTGGCAAAAATTGAATTCTCGTTGATGTGGGCCATCATTCTGTTCAAAATAACCTTTTCAAAAAGTTTACTGATGGAGGAAAGCAAACTGATTGGACGATAGCTAGAAGCTTCTGCAGGATTTTTGTCTGGTTTTAAAATTGGAACAACCTTAGCATTTTTCCATTTGTCAGGAAAATATGTTAATTGAAAACATTTGTTAAATATATCAACTAAAAATGATAAGCTACTTTCTGGAAGTTTCTTGATGAGGATGTAGAAAATTCCATCATCGCCAGGAGCTTTCATATATTTGAATTTTTTAATAATAGTTCTCACTTCTTCCAAATCAGTCTCCCAGGCATTTTCGAAAACGTTCTCTTGATTGAGAATATTTTCGAACTCCTGAGTAACTTCATTTTCAATTGGACTAGTAAGTCCTAAATTAAAATTGTGCGCACTTTCAAACTGCATAGCAAGTTTTTGAGCTTTTTCGCAATTAGTTAGTAATAATTTGTTTTCCTCTTTCAATGCCGGTATAGGCTTTTGAGGTTTTTTCAAGATTTTAGATAATTTCCAAAAGGGCTTAGAGCCGGGGTCCAATTGAGAAATTTTATTTTCAAAATTTTTGTTTCTTAAATCTGCAAAACGTTTCTTGATTTCTTTCTGCAAATCCTGCCATATAATTTTCATAGCAGGATCACGAGTGCGTTGAAATTGCCTTCTCCTCACGTTTTTAAGACGGATCAAGAGTTTAAGATCATCGTCTATAATCACGGATTCAAATTTTACTTCACATTTTGGAATTGCAATGTTTCTGGCTTCAACAATGGAATTTGTTAAAGTTTCAAGAGCATTGTCAATATCAATTTTAGTTTCTAAAGAAATGTTAACATCAAGATTAGAGTCAACATACGTTTCATATATATTCCAGTCAGCTCGTCAATAATTGAAAGTGGAGCTGATAGGATTGAGAATCGCTTCATGCGATATTTGAAATGTAACAGGGACATGATCAGAATCAAAATCAGCATGAGTAACTAATTGGCTACAAAGATGACTAGAGTCGGTTAAGACCAAGTCAATCGTAGATGGATTTCTAGAAGAGGAAAAACATGTAGGGCTATCAGGGTATTGAATTGAGAAATATCCAGCCTTTAGCACTATTGGGTAATTAAATTCGATCACCACTTCACATGGGCAATTCAGACGGCCCTCTTTGTAAAAGCCACACTGGGCAGGGACAATTATCATGCGCGGGCAATGGCTTCGATCAAGGGTTCACTGATCGAGAACAAAAATAAAACCGACAGACAATGGGTCACCGCACAATGTACCCAAGTCACACTGCACTGTTCACTTTTACGTGGTCCCGCGGATTGGCCTAATCCGGTTCGAAGGACCAGAAAATGTTACGGATAATAAATATGCACTGGCCGGATAAACCCCACGGAAATCACTCGCGGAATAATGCGTTTTCGGAATTCGTTTTACGGACTCGAATTAACATTGAACCCCGACACACGGACTTTACTGTAGCGGACTGTATTTTGAATGGTACCGACACGGCGGACGCACGGGAGAGAACTAACTGATCGGTCTCGATCTACTGATCGTTGCCTATCCCGACGGTACTCAACTACCGAAGATTGGTTGCCCTACACTGCTATCAGTGGTGATGGTGTTAAACAGATAGAGATAACTGCCCCAGTGGGACTCACTCTCAGTCGGCTATCATTTCGTTCTGTGAGTCGTATACAGGTCTATCCTATACTACAGGGGGTTCGTAAATTATCCGAACAACAAAATATGGGAAAGATGATCTCACATTTAAAACGATAAAAAATCAATGACCGTGTACCTTTTTTAATACATCCATATGCTGACACAAAATAGAATTTCAAATAATTTAGAAATAATTGCTTCTTTCTGAGATTGGCAAATTTTAATTTTTCGGAGACGTTATTTATGAGGGCCGCTAGTCATTTTAGAGATGTTTTCTCCCTAAAATCTGAAATTGATTATTTCAAATTTTCTATTACTGTTTGAAGTAATCTAAAGATCCTTGGCTTCAAGTTAAGCTGCTATTAAAAAATGAATCAGTTCCAATCCTGTGAGTTCTGTGGACTTTTATCTTCCTTCAAAAAGCTCGAAAAACGGCTCTCTCTAAGACCTTTCAAAACTTTTGTCTTGATTTTACAAATATTTGAAATCGAAAATGTGTGAAACTTACTGCTAAAGAACATAATAGGTCAATGTATTATACCATGCAAGAATACTGAAATTATTCCGCCTAATTGCATTGAGCCATGCCTTCAAAGTTTGTACGGATAATTTGCGGACACCCTGTACGTAACAGGCTCAAATATGGCGATGGCACAAATCTCCCAAATGGCGGGGAACGTGCCTTTGGAGCCGGCCTTCTGATACCTGATACCTGGCACTCGACAAGTCAGTTTGTTGAAGCGAACATATGAAGGAGACCAACGGGCACAACCGGAGTAGGCTAAATCCTCCGTCGGGGAATTGACCGAGTGGAGCGGGAGTAGCGTAGTATCGGTAATAAGTCGTCGAAGCACCTGCAAACCGGAAGGCATCTTCCAACCGGAATTGCAGGACCGACCCCGACATCTGCCAGAAAGCAAAAGGTTCGGGAGATCTTCCGCTGTCGGGAAAATCTTCGTCGGAGTAGGATAGATCCACCATCGGGGATCACCAGCATCCAACTAGTCAAACCTAGAGGGCTCAAGAATCAATAGACTAGCAGCAGGCGCAGAAGTTGCGCAGGGTTCTGGCGAGATGCCAGCCCCAAACGCGTTGCAGCAGAGCAACGAAGCGTAGAAACCACAGAAGCGGCATTCATCAATTCAAAACTTGTAGCAGAACTTAAACATTTTTACAGAAGACTACCATAGGCAGTACTTACCCTCTACAGCAAATTTTTTATACCTGTCTACTACATACTACAGGAAGCCCGAAGGCAGATTGCTCGAAGATTTGCAATTGATTCGCACCACCAGTAAACCGGCGGCCTGTTCACTCTAGGAGGGGCTTTTCTCGGCATGGGAGCATCACAAGCTTGTGATATCACAGTAACCTTCCCTTCACCGTTTAGGTCCAGAGTGTTCCTTTTGCGCCCCAGGGCTTCAGCGAATACTTCGCTGTCGAAGCGCGCTGTTTTCCAACTTCTGGCTTGGATTGAGTTACAACGCACTGCCCTTCGCCCGCCTGGTATTACACTAAAGCGAATCGATAGATGATCGCTATGAGTCTAACCGTCATCAACGCGCCAGTTCATGGTACCTTAAAGGTTAGAACTACAAAACGTCACGTCGTTAATTGATTCTGCGGAAGCTACTCACGGTATCCACATTTACTAGCTCTATAGCCAGTGATTCCAACAAAAATTGGCATCTTTGGTTGGCGCAGCGGCTACCCTACTCCACTGCCTATGCATTAAAGTCACCAGCTAACACTACTGGCTGCCGGTTAGCTAGTTCGACTGTATCATCCTGTCGACCATGTAGGAAAAGTCCTCAAACGACCACCTTGGGGGCGCGTCACAACTGCAATAGAACACTTCGTCAATTTTTGCTATCACGAAACCGTCATTTGAGATAGAGACTACTTCTTGGATTGGGTATGGTCCTGTTGTCCCTATATAGCTGTTGAGACCTATCGACCACCCAGTGTCCGATAGTAACATCACGTCAGTCTTCGTTTCCGAAACTGACAGCCAAAGTAGTTCAAATTTAACTGTGTTACCCCCGTTTTGGCTGCTTTGATACTCCGCTCGTGCCCGGAAATTGGGTCCTCCCATTTAGTGTCCGTTGTCTGCTCTTTCGACACACATTAGGCATTTAGCGATTTGCTTACAATCGCTTGCCCTATGGCCTTCGGTGCCGCATTTTCTGCACATCTCACTTCTGTCGGGACCATCAAAATTCCACGACTTATGGCACTTGAAGCAAACTTCAGAAGGCTGTTGTATGCTCAGCCGGCGAATCGACCAGTCTACCTTGAGTATACCCAAGTTCTTCGCTTTGTTGGCCTTTGCAACCGACAGCTTAATCGCCGCCACCTGGGTGCCTTGCGGAGCCTTTCTAAGATGGATGGCCTTACTGGCTACGTCGATGTCACACTGCTCTTTCAGAGCAGCCGAGACCTCCGCTGCATCGGTGACCTAATACAGATTTTTACACTGGAGAGTCGTTTCTGCAGTCAGGGATCTTACATCAACCTCTTCGCCAAGTAGTTGCTCACACACTTCCCCCCCTTTTGCTTGGCGTCCTTCTCAAGACTAGGATCATTTCACCAATCCTAGTCCTCTTTATGCTTCGCACATCTGCGCCCAATGGCGATAACTTCTCCATAATTCGCATCGCTTTCAGAACTTCGGCGTATTTCGCTTCCTCCGAGGGCCTCTAACGAGCGCCTTGCCTAAATTGACTTAATGAGAAAAAATATTTTATCGCAGTAACCCACTCCATGTCAGTGAAAAATAATACCTCCACTATTGGTGCACTGTTCCTTTAGTTGCGGTATCCGTTGTTTTCTTATGGGATCCTCCACTATAGGAACACTTTACCGCAACTATTGGTACAAGTAAGAAAAGTGTTAACAATTTTAGTGATATTTCATCAGTTTTAAAGCAATTTGAACGGTGTTTTCAACTATTGCGTGTATCAACAAGCTAATACGTCGATTGGCAGTGTCGGTTATGTGCATAGTGTAATAAAATCAGTGAAAACGGCACTACCGCAACTATAGGAACACCCACAACTACGGGAACACTTACCCTATTTTACGTAATTATTTCATTAATGTTTGTAAATTAAATAAATATTCTGAAAAAAAGTTCATAATCCAAATGAAAGCTGCATTTTGATTTTGTGATATTAAAAAGTAAGCGAAATATCATTAATTTACCGTAATTTGGTGCGAATCTAGTGAAATATTACATACGCTATAATCGAATGGTTTATTTTGTATGGAATAAAGAAAAATAACAATTTGAGGCATTTAGTATCTTAGACACACCCAAATAAACTGATAGATAGTTCAGCATGCGATAAAACTTATTATTAAGTAGCTTCTTGTGACGGTAAACTTTAAAATAAAGCCCAAATTGCCACTCAGACTCTGCTTTGTAAGTCATATAAACATTAAACTAGGAATTTTTTTTTAACGTATTGCTTAAATTGATACATAAGGTGAAGATGAATCGAAGCCATACCTCATATTTTTAAGAGCAGAAATCTGGAGAGATCCGTTTGAACTGAAAACTTCATCGATTGTTCACTCGCAGGGGATGACCAATCGATTAAATTTTCAGCGCGATTGATTGTCTGGTTCTTCAGAATTGTGCTCATTGCGATGTGTGGCTTCGTTATATCTTCACCTTAATTGGTGGCCGTCTTGTCCAATATTTGAGAATCATTTTCATTTTAAATCACAAATCGCTTACGAGAAGATGTGAAACTAACACCATGATACTGAATTGGTGAATTTGATAAGCTTAGCACAAAGCTAGAGAACGAATTACTTTAGGTGGCACACTTGCCCCGAATTCCGCGTTATGTGATTTTACCATGCCTTACCCTAGAGATGTTCTGGTATAGACTCTATGACACTACCCCGAACGCCACTACCCCGAACGCCATTACCCCGAATCCATAACATTTTGAGAGTAATTCTGATCAGAAGGTGAGGAGGAAATTGTATGATTCCTTAAGAGTATTTAACAAGTTTGACTGAAAAATGAATTTTTCAATAATAGGAGATCAAAAATCTAGCTCTTTCATAAAACATTCTTAGTTTCGTTTGGGCTTGTCCTCTAGTTTTGATGAGATTAAAACAGCTACACTGCAATGCTATGAAGAATAGCTTATTTCAAAAAGAAGGGAGAATTAGTTATGGAAAGGTTAGCTATAATAAGCACATAATAAGGATGTAGTAAAGTTTCGTTTTGGATGCTGCTACCTATCAGGTATCAGAAAGTCGGCTCAGGTGGCACGTTCCCCTTCCAAATGGGAGATTTGTGCCTCGCCTACACACCAAAAAAAATCTTAGATTTACACGTAACGTGATATTAGCTTCAATCATGCAAAGCCATTTCTCGTGTATTATTCAATGATAAAACCTATAAACACATCTATTATATTCAACATTGTTACCAAAATCCTTAATATTGAACGCGAAACGTCTTCTCTCGAAGAATGTTGCATGCAAAACGGCACGGTTTACATGATTTTCACGCTGAAAATTCAATCATAAATAATGCACATGGAATGACAACCCGTCGATCCATCCATGTGCATTATTTTTGACAGAATATTCAGCGTAGAATCATGTAAACCGAGAATTCTTGTTTGCAATTTCACTTTCAAGATGCAAGAAAGCATGCAACATTGGCGAATGTTGGATGGAAGATCATGAAATGTTTCAGTTTCACTCAAGTTTGCAAGCATTATCGAATGCAATGAGACAGTTTACATTAATTATCGTTGAATGTTCAGTTGCAACTAGTTTTACATGATTATCATAAAAAATTACGTGCCATATAAATTTGAGAATTTTTTGCTGTGTAGTGAAAGCCTTTTACATCAATTACCTGTAGATTTTAAATAAACTGAAAAGATCTTTATATTACAAAATAATCTGCTGAACATCATAAAATAATACATAAATCAACACATTGGTATAACATTTTCCACGTGAGTAGAAAACTAAAAAAAATACAATTATTAAAACTTATAAAGATTCTGTTGGTTTATAAATAACTAAAGTGTCAATATTCCATAATGGATTCCATATAGGTTCTTCGTTGAGTGAAATGAAAATAATAAAATCAGTTTTGTATTTCATTTTGCGTATTTATTTAATTTATTGAAGAAGGATAGTAGAACAATTGGTTCAGATTTCAATTAGTTGTAGTCTGTAAGGGATAGACTTTAACATACACTTTAGTTAATGAGTAGAATATTTTGTTTCCTTGGTTTTCTATAGTTTCAACGGATTTTTGATCTATTGCTAGAATAATGGGCTGCTTTCCATTTTCTGGAGCAAGAATGCGTGCTACTTTCCAGTATTTGGTGTTTAGGTTAGGATTTAATCTAGTCTAGGATATTAAGAATAGTCGCATGGGCATTTCTCTTTAGTCTTGGAACTAGGGGTAAAGGTAGGTAAAGTTGTAAACGGAAGAATCTCAAGAAATGGTAGCATTTTGGTTGACTTAATAGATGTTAATGAAGCTTTGAGCCATTTCATGCTAAAATCATTTTCTGCGGAAAACCAACCAATACATACCTTGTACGTGGCCAGATCCGGAGAAAACGGGTTGATTCTCGTTCTCTGGAATATTCTGCTGCAGTCCAATGAGCTCTAAAGACAGTTTTTCGAAAAATCGATGTCACCATCCGGACGTTTGATCATGAGTTTTAAAGAATCGACGCCGTTGAATCGAGCTCTTTTGCCGTCATTCACTGCCGGTGATATGGCTGTCCGTTTAATGGATTCTTCCAGAGATGTTGTTGAAGAAGAACTCATTTCTTTGTCTTCCTGAGACAATAGAAGTAAGTCTTCGCTGGAGTGCTAAAAAGGGAAAATTTTAAACATAAACGTTTATGTCTGTTTAAGATATGATCTTTCCGATCATCTAATGAAGTTTAATAGAATAATACTTACATTTTTCATTTTGGAACTGATGAGCGATTTACGAATTTGATTCAAAGAGCTATTCTACCGAATATCACTAGTTAAATGCTATAGAACTAAATTGACATGCGATCGCAGGCGAATAATTACGAGCATTGAATAGATGAAGGCTTGAAGCCGTACATCAAGTCTGCTCATCAAGTTTACAATAGTGCTAGGATTTACCACAGTATACGATGACTCGACACACATGGACAAAAAAGTGATGAAATAAAAAAAGCTCATAGAAACTATTTGTATTGCTACTATGCATCAGGGTGACACTTGTTTTTAATACACTTCCACTTCACGTATATGTATCGTACAGATCTCCCAAACTGTGTCATTTCGAACACCACTCAATAAAGGCCTCTACAGCAATACATGAAGAAAAATCTCTTCCTGTGATCGATGCCACTCACAATGTAGTATTCGAAATTGCACAACGACAGAAAATCACGATGGCAACTATTGCGCATTTCATTCGAAATCGGACGAACGCAGAAGCTTTAACAAGTGCGAAAACGCTAATAACATTGTGCAATTGCATCAGATACACTCCGGTGTCTTCAGCGGACTCATTCTTCGAGAAAAAAAAAAAATAAGTGCTCTGAAGACATCAACATAATCCGATGCAATCACGCACTTTTATTCGCATTATATCACTTATGAAGCCGCACTTCCCAGTCCAGTGGTGAAAGAAACACACAAAACTGAAATCTATATAGAATGCAGAACACTTGTAAACAATATGAGCTTTACGAACTTTTTATTTGCATGTGACCGTATTTTTGCACCGTACTATGATGATTATCATAAAAACATTACACATTAACACGAAACTAAAAAGTTTAACAAATTGTATCAAAACTGTTTGATATGCTACATAGAAATATTGTTTTAAACGATAAGCTTTACTCTATAGGCATGACGTAGACATGTCTACATACATAGGCAACAATTAATGATTTAACACACAGCAAAGCAATTCGCTCCCAATACGACAATTCGTCCGGTGGGGTTTACTGCTGTCGTCATGATGATGGTTGACGAGAACAATGTCAAACTCATTCATGGTTTCAAAACATTCGGAACAAAATATTTATTGTCACCGCTTACTTCACTTATGTATGAAATTGAATGAGATCCAATGGTAGAGAATTCATTTATCTACCCAATGGTATTTTTAGGGGCAGCGGAGAATGTCCCGAATCGTGTTTTATGCAAGCGCAAAAATCGCTCAAACGAAAGTTCCAATGAAACTAACCTCACATATCCTGGTTTTCCTACCAGCCGGATCTCAATTTTTATGAAAGTAGTGCTGGTAGGAGCACTAGTTTGAGGTTGGAAAACCAGGATATGTGAGGTTAGTTTCATTGGAACTTTCGTCTGAGCGATTTTTGCGCTTGAATAAAACACGCTTCGGAACATTCTCCGCTGCCCCTAAAAATAACATTGGGTAGATAAATGAATTCTCTACCATTGGATCTCATTCAATTTCATACATAAGTGAAGTAAGCGGTGAAAATAAATATTTTGTTCCGAATCATGACGACAGCAAGACAGAAAGTAAAATATTTGTTAAAAACAACATTGGAACAACATCACCAAGAAGTCCACTGAGCTGAGAGACAGGCACTGTCCCAGAAAGAAAAAAAAGAAGATAGTTGCCCACAAGATATTTCGAAAGAATAGCTGATAAATGAAAGAAGGGAAAATATATGATGAACATTTTACCGACAAACTTTACACATCATAGGTTACCAGTTTACATTAGAGATGCATACATGAATGGTTTATGCTCTATAACAGTATGGTCATCATTTTTACACTCAAAACAAGATACTACATTGTATCTCATACTATTCGGGGTAATGTCTCATTCGGGGTAGTGACGTTCGGGGTAGTGGCGTTCGGGGTAATGGCGTTCGAGGTAATGGGATGGAGCCTCTGGTATAACTTTGTCCACAATACTGCACATCTATACTTCCCCATCACTACAACTAATAATGAACCGTTTCTCAAAATTTCATAAAAGAAGCTATTGATTTATGCTCAAATACGAGCAATTTGAATTTGAATAAAACTCCCCTTGCCACGCCACTGAATTGTATCACATAATAATAAAAAAATCAGATATAGAAATTATCATCTTATATGTCTAAAGACATAGTTCTTTTGAAATTTTCTAGCATTAAACCTTTTAAAAGCGTAGTGAAGATTTGTCATAGTGTGCCTTCCGGTATTTGAATCAGAACCGTAACGCGTTAACTGCCGTATGCAGATGGAAAAACTGGAGCCCAATGCCTCCCCCAGAGAGTCCTCTCATACGCCATAAAGTTATCCACCACAAGCGACTGTTGGTGTTTAACGGCAGAGACGGCGGCTAAATGCGCTTGGGTTTATCAAGTTGGCCGTCTTTGGCCGCCGAACTCATCGTTAAAGCGAGAAAACACTATAGGAGACATTTCCACCTGACACTTCCACCCTCCCAGCCACCCCCAACCCACAACCTGCTGGGTATCGTTTTCACTCTGTTTGGAGAAAAAGAGACGAGCCAGCGCTAGAGGAAGACCACCATATCCAGTCCAGGGAACGGCAGCTCTCAACTGCGTTTGCTCCAAGTTGGAAACTCGTGGAAAGAGATCGCAGCAACGATTCGCCAAGGAAGGTTCACCCTGCTGCCAGCCTTCGACTCTCATATCATGCAAAGGATCCAAACGCTATGGGGATTCGCTTCATGCACTTTGCGCCTGGATGGGCCAGCCAAGAACACGAGTAAGGAGCGGTACGATAAAAAATAACATAACTAGCAACAGCAATAATAATAATAACGATGGAAGGATGGAAAGCGCCGCTGGGCCGAGGAAAAGTTTGAAAAATGAAATTAGTTTTGTGACAACATCAAATCAGTTTAGTTTGGAATTGCATTCTGACGAGGGAAGACCGAGATTTTCCTGGACGCGCAGTGTCGCCGTTTGGCCCCCCTTTTGCTAATCTAGTTCCCATGATTGCTATCCGTGGTATACCGAATGGGAGTAGTCTGGAAAAGCGCGAGTTCCAAAAATAGCCAACTTGGATCATCTTAAGCCCCCTCTTGCAAAGAAGAAGTGTTGGTCCGCACAGTCAAATGGTGAAGAAGCAGAAAGATGATCTTGGCAGGCGGCGTTTGTCAACGCGCCGGTCGATCACGTGGAGCACTTGGACTACTGCTGCAGCAGTTGTTAGACCGCTATGATGTAGCTATGGTGGGACACAACAGAGGGGGTTCCCCATGCAGAGAAAACCGTGTGCGTCTATCTAATTTACGGCTTCGGTATTCTGTCGCGGCGGCAGGCAACACCAAGAAATTATGTGGCCTCTAAAAATAGCCCAAAAACTCTCCCAGTTTTTCCCGAATCCGCGCCAACCGTGGCCCTCGCATTGTGTGTCCCTCATCGCCAGCACCAGCACAGTGGTTTGAAAGAGTGAAAAGGTTGCTATACTATGTTCGGCAAAGTTACTACATATGTTAAGGGGCAGCTTTCGACGTTAGGAAATTTTTGATGAATTTACTTACAAGTGAGATAAAAATTGGGTCGTTTCATACCAAGTGTCCACAAAAAAAGTACAAACATATAATTGACCATCACTGGTTTCAACCAAATTTTTGTCAAATTTTCATTCACTTAATTGATGTAAAAATCCAAATTTGTATGCCTATCGGATCACCCTTCAGCCCATGGGAACATCCGTGTCTTTTATTTTTTTTAAAAGGAAATCTGAGGAGCCAATGAAAAAATATCGTTGGATGCAATGTAACCAGGGTACCCCCGTTGGTTTGACCACATTTAATCTGAACACTTTTTAATTTGTACCCCGTTAATTTGCACATCGTTCAGATAAAAAATGGTTCAAATGTCATTTAGTTCATGGAACGAACTAAAGTGAAATGGAAAGTTGTGGAACAGAACGCAAAATCAAAACAAAACAGTGAAAGAGGTGACCAGAAACACGTTTCTAGAGCGACAAGATGTTCAAATTAAAAATGAATCAATTTATCGTCGAATTAGTATTATTTTGAATTAAATTTTTGTTTTCATCGTGATTTTAAGTTATTTTGCAGTTGAAATCACTGTACTCTGCGTGGTGTTTTGAGACAATTTTGAGATAATGTTTTTTAAGTTTAAAATTCTTTATTTCCCGTATAAAATCAAATGAAAATTTAGATTTCTGTCTATTGCTGAATTGAAACAAACCTTTTTAGTATCACTTTATTTTTTTGGAGTACCCACAAGGAAAGAGGCTGTGTCTTTCAGCACTAAAACTATACACGTTTAACCGGAAGTACAGTTCATCGTAAAAATAATTACCTCTTTTCGAACTATTCAGCATATCTTAATCTTAGGCATATACAATGAACCAGAGAATACCTTTACCATTTAACAATTTCGAAGACGAGTTTATTGCTCATTAGTAAGTATTATATGCTGATTTAGAAATAAACATTCTATTAACAAAAGTGCACAACAGTGATTTCAGATATATTACCATAACAGCGATAATAGACGAAAGATCTTCTCTAACCAAATGTCAATGTGGCTAGAAATGTTAATTTATGAAAAAAAAATTCCTCGTTTTGATCAACAGATGATTTAAATACTGAAATCATCATTAAATTTCCGATTATGAAACATATTTCACATTATCGGCAACACTGCCACCTAATGCTAAACTTGGTAAATATCAATATGTCTTACAATAACTAGAGGTTTGAATTTACTGTATTCTCTTTTAGTTTAACTTATTATTATCAATTCAAGTAAAACAAGGTAATCTGGCAACACTGTAGTGATTTTTTATTACTTTCTATTTGTTGAATTCTTAATCATCCCAGCATACATTAATTCAGTAAATAACATCTAAAGTAATGAACAGTCACATAATTTGCAAAAATTTTGTTATGTTGTGACATGTCTGAAACACATTCTGTAAAAAATACACCTACACTTAAATGCTTCCAGTGGACGATTTTTCCTTTGAAGGATGCACCACACCCGACAAAGGACGAAAAGTTTTGCGGACTGAAACGGAAATCGAACCCGCACTCCTTTGTCGATGCAGCTAATTGCTTTGTAACTCTAGAAAAAAAAATCTAGACTAACCCCCTGAGCAATTCCTGGATGAATCTCTGGAGAAATTCTTGTAGGAGCCCATCAAAGGATGCTTGAGAAATTCTCTAAGAAAATTCCTCAAAAAATCCCTGGAACATCAAATATGCTTTTTGGCTACGTGGTCTTTATTTTTTCAACGGCTTTTTTATAATAAAGACTGCGTAGACGAAAAGCATATTTCATTACAATATGTTGTTTATTGTTTACCAGCTCATCCCTAGAACAATTTCTAGAGGAAATTACAAGAGAAATCTCTGGATCAGTCTCTGGAGAAACTCCTGTAGGAATCTTTGAAGGGCTTCTAGAAAAATTAATTGAACATTCTTTGAGATATCCCACGAAAAACCCCTGTTTTGATTTTGCTGGTGGAATTTGTGGAGAAATGCCTGGAAAACCCCTGTAAAGATTTTTCTGGAGAAATCTCTGGATTAATTCTTGGAGAAATCCCAGGAGAAATCTCCGGAGGAATCTATGATGAGATTTTCCAAAAAGAATTAATATAGAGCATTTACTGGAGGAAATTTTGTATAGATTTTCCTAAAAATAATCTCTGAAGTAATTCTTGGGATAACTTCTGATAAAATTGCTGCAGGAATTCATAGGAGAATCTCTGAAGGAATTTCAAGAAAATGCAAGGAATCCGCAAAGGTTTTTTTGGAGGCCCAGAACGAGTCCCTGGAGAAAATCCAGGAAAATTTATAGGGGATTATCGGAAGAAATCATTAGAATAATTCATGACGCGATTTTCTTCGTGGTAACTCTGGGAGAATTTCTGCATGAAATTCTTGAGGAGTTTGTTAGTTGTGGAATACTTGCAGAAATTCCTGGTAGAATCCTTGGAGCGATTCGGGAAGGAATCCTGGAAGAAATCTCCGGAATAATTCATGGAGGAATCTGGAGAGGGCTACTTGGGGATATCTTTGTATGTTTCCGTGGAGGAATCCTCGGAGGAAATTCTAAAGTAAACACTAGAGAAAAATCTTGAGTAATCCTTAAAGAAATTGTACTAGTGTAACTCATGGAGAAATTCCTGAAGAAAACCTTGAAGATTTGGAAACCTCTTATTGAACTTTAACATACTCTAATAATCCCTTCATAAAAAAATGTAGCCTTGAAGATATCTCTGCTAGAATCCTTGATTTTCAAGAGGAATCTTAGAAGGAATACCAGAATAAATCGCTTGAAAAATCTCTGAAGAAATTCTGGAGCTTTCCTGAAAGAATTTCTGAAACAGATCTTGAAAAATTTCTGGGGGAAATTCCTGGAAGAATCCCAGTAAAAATGTTACTGATGGAATCTATGAAGGAATCACATTCATGCAGGAATTTCTTGCGAAATCTCTAAGGGAATCGCTGTAAATATTGTTTTGCAGGAATCCTTGAATGAATCCCTTATCGAAACCCTGGACAAAGTCCTGAGGACATTGCTTAGATATTCCTGGAGTCCTATCGAAATCGGTCTAAAATGTATCATGGCGAACAAAAGTTCTTCCTGTAGGAATCTCTTGCAGAAGCCCTAGTGAAAAAATTTCTGTAAGGATTACGGTAGAGATTATCCCTGAAGAAATCTTCGAAATAATTAGCGGTAAACGCGGCGCAGCTTTTCAGCTGGACGAAACTGAGGGGCATGGGTTTGAATCCCACCGGTCGAGGATCTTTCTGGGTTGGAAATTTTCTCGACTTCCCAGGCATGAAGTTTCTTCATGCATGCTAAATGGGACCCACTTGCCCCGTTTAGCGAGGTAACTTCGTCTAATTGCTCATTTTACAAATATTTTCTAAGCTCTTCACAATTTCGAAATTGTTCGATAAAATTCAAGCACACACCAGTTTGCCGAAGTGTGACCGTGTTGTTGGATTTGCAAAGTTTTGACATTTGAAAATTATATTGAACCATTTGTTCGAACTATCGTTTTCCAGGTCCCATATGCCCGGGGTAGGAGAAAAGTACCAGCTAGTTTTCGACCCATTTATACGATTTTGGCCTACTTTGTATGAAAATCTGAAAATTCGAGCTGAATTCTTTTAGCACGAAAATTAGTGCTTTTCCCCTACCTTATATCAAAAATTTATCATATGACTTCTAGAAAGATATGTTGCTTTCATTAAAACCTCTGTTGTTACTGCAATTCAGCGTAGTTCTCAGAGAAATATCTGAAAAAGTGAGTAAACCTCGAAAAAACGAAACGAGAATCATGACGAATACTTGTGGAGCAATCACTGAAAATTTGTGTGTATAATTGTGAAGAAAATTAAGGCTCGCATGTATTTTTGAAAAAGGTTCTGTTAGAGAATCTCATTTAAAATTATTGAATCATTCACCATTTATTCAGAAATAATCTTAAATAATTTTTTAATCCATATATTCTGAAGTCATCTCTAATTGTCAATAAATTATACATAAATTTCCCATTTTTTCTTAATATATCTACTTTTTCATAAGACATGTACAAAAAAAAAATAGTCCGTGCATTTGCAGTAATCTTTACATTATCCCATTTGGCCTAATTATTATATTTCCATAATGGCTAGTATATCTTTTTATGACCATATTAAATATTTTCAGACATCTGAAATAATTTTTGAATTTGTAGTGGTTCACCAACAGCCTCAATATGATTTCTAAACTTTTTGAAGTCCGAAGCTTCCACCAACAATATTATATATAATAAAAACATAAGACATTTTCTTTACCGTAGTTCCAATTTGACTGAATATTCTGCTGGAAGTCAGCAATATCAAAAAGCATCTCAGAGTTTCGTAATATTTCTCCCGGTAGTGCCAACCAACACTAGAGGAACTAAACTTGGAATCAATTGAGCAAATCTTGAATAAGTTTCTGAAAACGCCTTCGAACACTGAGGAAACGGAACGTATGAGGTACATAAGAATTTTTTATGGAATAACGACATAAGAAGTATTTTGTTCTTCATTCGAGAATCTTATAACATTCCACAACAGACTTATGAAATATTACTCATTGCATAGACAGATATAATTCTATAAGAAACTCTTTTTGGATATCAAACGCATTGATCATTGGCATTCATAAGACAATCTAATGGAGTACGATTTTCTTAACAATTTCATACGAAAATCTTATGAATTACGTGGAGAGATGCTAATAACAAAATATTCACGATTGAGATTCATAAGCGCGCGTATGACAATGATTAGTAACACTTGTGAAAAAGAGTCGACTTCCTATCAAAAACCACGTAAGAATTTCATACGAAATTCTTTCAGAATAAATACATAAGAAGCATCTAATGAGACTCATAAGAAAAACTTGTGAACTTCCATCGATCATTGCGTTCATAATACAAATAGGTATAATATCATAAGATACTCTTATGAAGGATCATAGATATCAATTATGGGATTCTTTAGGACCATTATGTATTTAGAGAATCGCTCTTTGAATTTAGGAAAATAAAGATATTCATAAGATCTCTAATGATAACAACAAGAATTTCTTGTGAATATCGGACGTTTTGTGTTTCATAAGAATCTTATGAAAGAGAGAAAATCAGTCAAGAAATCAATTCACAAGCGTTCTCTTATAAAATTCGTACGCAATTTCTGGCTCAGTGAAGAATTGCTCGAATTTACTGGCTAAAACCAGATTTGGTAGATTAGGTGATTTTGAGGTTTTTTTTTTGAGGACGAAAAACTGAACTTAAAATTTTCAACTCAGATCCTTAAGCGATTCGAGTGAGATGCGAGGATTTTTTCTGGTACTTTCTCTCTCTCTTACTCACGCTTCAAAAGAACTATTGAGTGTCTCGCCCGAACAAGACAGGCCTCGGTGAGTTGGGATGTTACTCTTCTTTGATGGATTTTTTCTCTGTGTGTTTTGCGCTGCATCTTCCTCGCTCATTTTTCGTTGCCTCTCTGCTTAGCAGTTTTTGCTTCCTCGAAAACAGGCAAAGGTAGCCCGCTGCTCTAGAGTATGTCTTCAAACTCTGATGATGTTTAGAAATATTATCAAGCCTGCCTAAAACCACGCAGAGCTACGGGGGAAAGGGTGTTGTAAAAATCAGGAAAAATAAATGATTACATGGTTTATGGATTCCTTTTAGATAAGGTAAAGTGCGTTCCTCACTCATCATTTCCCAGTAACTTTCCCTTTCTTCATTTCTTCACTCATCATTCCCGGTAACTTTGCCGAAGACTCCATTTGTTTTATCGTCAAACAGAAAAAAATAAAAATTGTATCTCACTTATGTTGAATTCATTAAAGTATAGTGATAGTTTTACAATTTAAATCCAAAAAGCTATATTTGTGTTTTTTACAATTCAAGCCACTGTGTCCAGCGCTTTCTTCGCAGTCTAGATGGATGGGGTTTGTCAACTCGTCTCTCCGCCTTGCTCCACACATCCATCGTCGCGGACAATTCCCCCCCATAGAAAAACCAAGTTCAGTTGTTTAGTGCATGCGTTTTTTTTTGTTGGATTCACTTTCGGTGGATTATGTGACGAAGAATACGGGCGATGAACAACTAGGAAGAACAGATTGAAACTCAAGAAGGACCCATCCGAAGCCCTGTCGCATTCGCATTCGAGAGATAATGCGGTGCAATTCCCAGTCGAACACTTTGACACGAGTGAAAGTTGCAGGCATTTCTAATAAAATTAAATCGCACTGAAATGATTCAACGACTGTTAGCGAAAGAGAGGCAGGAAGGGTTGCGGGGTTCGATGAGTTCAGAATAAGAGTAAAACACTTGAAGCAAGCAAGTAGGAACACAAGTTCTGCACATGTTACGAATTCCGATTGGGAGCTACAGCGGGAACGGTGGAACACGATGGTGAATTTGATGATCGACTTGATGCAATCGGTGTGATGCGTTTGGAATGTGTCAATTGCGAACGCGATTGAGAAATATACAGTCACACTGAATTAAGGGTAAGTAGATTTGTTTTATGATTGAATTGTATTTTTATTTTAGTCTATTTGAAGTGCATATTTTAGTAAGTCTCGAGCAGGAATTGGTGTGTATACCTACCATATTTTGGTGTCATACCATAATTAGGTATTGTTCACTAGCCAATACCTCAATTTAAAATTATTATGGTATAGAAAAAAAATGTTGAAAACAATTGAAAATATTTCATTGTTCATTGTTCAGATGTTTGAGTAATGAGATATTAATAATTATGAGTAATGTTTGGTCCATCGATTGTATCACTTGCTCCTTTGAGTCATGAAATCATTATTTATGAAACCATGACTATTGTTCAAGAATTTGGATACTTAAAACTTTACACAAATCTGTCATTTTCTTCATCTTAGTCCAAGCGTCTGTGAAATTAAATCATCATTAAAAAACAGTTTGTTTGCTCAAAATAGAGACCATGTTCTTCGGAATATTGCCATAATATTGAAGACATTATTAACTGTATTTCCAAAAGTTTTCACATTGTTTCACGACTCAATTCATCTGCCGTTGAGGTTAGATGTTGCAGAATGTACTTTCAAGCCTTCCTTCTGACTATGCAGTACTGAGCAAAGATTGACGCTAAGCGAAAATTTTAGTTGACAAGCTCTTTTAACGGTTAGGATGTGATCCCCACGACATATTTTGTTCAGTAAAACTGATTTTAAATAGGTTAACCAAAAATACAAAAGTGTGCGTACTCGCAAACAAGCATTCTCAAATCAGAACTTTTTGGTTAACAACTCTTTTCGTAATAGTTTCATGAGTAAGCGTATAGCAGTCTCCATGTGGAGAAGGAGTGCATGTCTGCCTAAAGATCAGTCCCAGCAAAAATGAGATTCGAACGTGTGTGACATATGAACGTCCGATATCAACAGTTTCTCAAATTGTCAGCTATTTCAGCTTTTTCCCCGATGCAAGCATATTGTATGGTGATTCCGAAATTTTCAATAGATTTGTAAGTTTTGCTAGGCCTCTTCCCCTACCCTTCGAAGTCGGACCTATTTAATGGCTATTTGCTATAATCTGTGAAATGCTTCGAGTTTGAGAAATAACAGATTATGTCCAAAATATGACGTGGTCTACAGTCTATCGCAAATAAAATAATATCGATTATGTCCCTTGCCGCTCATTGGAAAATATTTAAATTGCTTCAAAATATGTCTTTAGTTTACGAAAAACCATTTTTTTGTGTGTTCATAAAAACGTACTAATTTGTTGAAGAAATCGGAACGTGACAAAAATGTACCTGTATGTAAGTACATAAACAAATATCTTCCCACTTTGATAAACAAAATGTCTTTGGTACTGTGTTTGGGTCTCTCATACTACTTATTACTGTTTCCATAAAATCCTTCCTTTCATTTTCTGGAAACATTTTGAACATGCCGCATGTCACCGTTTTTTGGAACCATATTGATCAGTGGGGTAAAATTGATCATTCATAGATACAGTTGACTTTCCACAACTCGATATACTATAACTTGATGGATTTTTATCGGCCCCTTCAAATGTCCATATACCGTGCTCTCCATTAATCAATGACACATAAAAGAAAACATGATTTTTCGAACATTTTGAATAAAAAATAGTTTTTAAACGCTATTAACAAAATAACATTGTGAGTAGTGTTTGATCCTTCGACCTTGACACTTGCTCCTGCGGGGGCGGGTGATGAGGGCAGGATCAAACATGTCGCGCGTCGTTCGCTCAGAGAAATGAAAAAGCGCCGCGGATCGCTAGTAGTGTTTGATCAATTGATCGCGTCGCTTGCTCTTGCGTGGGCGAGTGACGAACACTTGTTCGGCGTTTAATGCGATTATCGAATTATTTCGCGAATCCGGTTAGGCGTGATTATATCATGGATCACATCACCAAACATTGGTGACTCCCAGATCTTTACCTTATCCCACTAACACAATATCCTCTCCATGACAACCGTGGAGATGCAGAGGTGATCTCGGTCTCTAGTAACAACGGTAGTCACACTAACATTCCTTCCCTTCCCGATGACCGTAAGGACGTGGCCGGCGCCGTTATTGACTTTTAAATTTGAGCTCTCAATTTGTGCACATTGAAGAATGGTAAGCTAATCCCAAGCCCCATTCATTAATTCCCTGTGCAACTTCGATTGTTCTGGTCAATCACGGAGTAGCAACTACAAATTGTACGGTCATCTATGCTTATGCTATTAACAAAATAACATTGTTTTCTGGAACATGGCCGGCTAGAATATTTGTATGAAGATCAAAAAGCTTGTCTTAAGACCAAAGTTTTAATTTTATGGTATTACGTGTACATAAAATATTGTTGATGCATATGGTTTGAATACTCTCCATGTGATTCTTGATTTATGTTTTTTTGCAAATATGAAGTTAAAATATCCAAACTTTTATGCAATCCACTACAAAGAACACGCAGGCTTTGTCCTTTGAACGAAAGGCCTGTGCATCTTAAAAAAATTCTTTCGATTTCGTCGCATTTCCACCATTGCCACGCTTTTCTGCAGGTTTATGTCAGGGATGGTGCAATAAAAAAAAATGTTTATCTCAAAATAAACCCTTTAGAGTCAACTTTAGGTATCTCTTTGGCGGCCATTTCTAATATGGTCGCCATGTTGAATTTTGTTGAAAAAAAAAATCGTTTTTCCCCATTAGCGCACCGCTCGTTTTGAATTCTGAGCCACCACCAGCAAGCTGAGAAAAAAAACTGAGTGAGATAGGCTTCAAAAACTAGGTGAGCAATCACATTTACCTTTTGAATCAACGATTTGTTAATCATGTTCTACGATTTTGACGTACCTTTATGGCGAGTGCATTCAATGCAAACATCATTTTTTGTACAACAAACAAACAAGTTTTCAATCGTTAGTATATTGTTCGAGTCAAGTAAAGAATAGGAATATTATTTTGAGTGAAAAAATCTGGCGGCCATCTTGGATTTCGACTTTGTGGCTTTGAAGTAGTAGAATGAGTTTTTCACCTTGTTAGTACCCAACATGTTTAATTTTAATGCTACTGTTACGCTTACTATTCTTCTTGTTCTTCTTTTTACCAGGCGTTACGTCTTAACTGGAACCGAGACTGCTTCTCAGCTTAACTAGTTCTAAAAACAGGTTATTAAAAAGAAAAAAAAATCGAAATTTAGCGTGACATAATTTGTGTAACATTCCCAAAGGTAAATGAGTTTTGAGTTAAGCATACTGATTTGAATATTTCTTTGCTTTCTAAAAATATTTTCTGCTCAGTATACAAAGTAACATAATTCGTATGAGATCAATTTGTATTTATGGATTCCATACAATTTTTGGAGCATGTCCGTTGTCTATGCTATCTTCGGACGATTTTTTTTATGGAATCCTTCAACGCATTTGATCGAGAATCGTTCGAGAAATTTTCCAAAAATAATTTCTAGTGTGTAATGTCAGGAGGTATTAGTTTCAGAATGTTCGAATAAATATCTTGAATAATATGTATCCATTGGAACATATTAATAATGGAGTTCTTTGATAAATAATACAAAGAAACTTTGAAAAATTACCGGTGGAATGTTTAGAAAACTTAATAATGAAATATTCAGAAGATTTTTTTCGTTAATTAAACGCAAAAAACACCTTGAAAAATTTGCAGATTTTCCAAAAGACCTTAAATAATCAGGATTGCTTCTGGAAGAGTTTATGAGTAAATATGCATAGCGAGATCCTTATTGAATTCCAATTGGTGTGCTTGCGAGATTTCACCAAAAACCTTTTAGAAGAATATCTAGAAAAATCTTAAAAGGTCGTTCACCTCCCCTCCTGACAGAATCATGGCTGCTCCATGAAATGTTCTTTTGAGATATAACTTCGAAATATTGTAACAATGCAATGTATGTTAGAAAATTGAAGTGTTGTTTTAATTTTACTGTCAACATTTCTTTTTAGATTTGTTGGAACTAATCAAATTCGTTACACGTAACAGTTAGTTGAAGGCCTGTGTCAGAATCTTAAAGACCGTACTCGTTAAAAAATTATTATTATTATTATCTTTATTAGGGCGATTTTCAGCCCAGGGCTGGTTCATCTCCATATGAAAATCGTTAAAAAATGAGACATACAAAAATGATCACCAAAAATTCATTTGATATCGGATATTTCTCAAATTTTATAACTAAGCTATGTTTTGACATAACTTATTCATTAAATTTCCTCCCCTAACCTAAGATCTTGGGCGAGGCTTTGCCCATTTTTCTTACACGCTTGCTCCCAGTTTTTCTAGTTCAGTTTTGAATGCTTCAGTTTTGAACGCTTGCTCCCAGTTTTTCATCGGTTTTGAATGTTTTTCCGCTTTTGTTCAATTTCTTCTACATTATCGCCCAAAACTTTTCGATTGGACGAAGTTCTGGTGTATTTGGCGGGTTCGCCTCTTTCGGGACCACATTAACGCCCTTCGCTTCGTACCAATCCATTACAGGCTCGGCCTAATGGCACGAAGCGAGATCCGGCCAGAACAACGTGGGACCACGGTGAGAGCGGAGGAAGGGCAGCAAGCGCTTCTGCAGGCATTCCTCTCGGTAAATCTGCCCGTTTATGGTGCCGGTTCTAACGAACGGCTAGCTGTAGCATCCGCACTCGCAGATCGTCTGCCACAACAGGTACTTCTTCGCGAATGTGTCCATCTTTCTCTTCAGAGACTTATTCGGCACCTCCATGCGGTACGTATAAACAGAAAACTCGAGGCCGGGGGTTTGTTTGGCGTCCGCCTTGAAGTATGTCTCGTCGTCTATGACGAGACAGCTTGGCTTGACCAGCCACTCACGGTACAGCTTCCGCGCAAGCAATTTGGCCATAATGGTGTTTTGCTTGTCAGTTCAGTTTGGCGCCTTCCTGACCTTAAAACACATAGCCCAGCCCGCTTCATAGTCTGCTGGATGAACCACTTCGACGAATTGACCTTTTTGGACACGTCTCGGGTGGAAAGGTTCGGGTTATTCTTAAAATACTGCCTTATCTTCCGCGCCTTCTCTGGGTATTCCGTTTTCGGTTTTCAGCCGCTTCAAGCGCACCGCTCGATGGTCATCGTCTTCTGGAACATGTTCACAACGCGGGACACGGTAGAATGGTGGATTCCAAGCCTTTTTTCGATCCACCTGTTGTGACTGACCAGGATTATCGATCACCGCGCCAAAGATTTGCTGGCGTAGCTCTTCTTGTTTCGAATGCATCTTGAAAACTACTTGACAGATCGCAATAAAATTTTTAAACACTCTAAAATCCAGATTTTTTCGCTGGCTATAAAACACCGGGGGGTAATTTGGATTCTACATTTCTTGTCCCCAGATTTTATAGCTAGGACTTAGTAGGCAGTGAAATGCGTTTGTTGATTTATGTGTCAAAGATTTTCACTTCACTGTTATGATTTTTTTCGTACATCGATTTTCATATAATTGCTATACCGTCAAACGGGGCTTCTTTTGACATTATTTTCACATTCTTCAACTTTGAAGATTTGTAACTCTTAGAACCATGGATAGATATTGATAATTCTTACATATATTTAAGTTGTATATGTACGTAACAAATGTGCCAAATATGAGGCAAATCCATCAAGAAATAACAAAAAAGCTTGAATAGCGAAAAAAGTGTGTCTTTCAAGACAAAAAATGGGCTACTTTGGACATTTTCAGAAATTTTCACAATTTGATAATAAAATGATTTTTTCTCATAAATTTCAAACTGATTATATGGATTATCGTCCATTTTGATGTAATAGAACGTTTTTTCATCGATAACCATAATTTAGAATATTGCAAAACTTGAAACAATTACACATATACCTATAACAATTAATTGAGCTTGAGCTTGAGCTTGATTGGCCGCCCGTGGATGCACTCCAGTATCGCCAGATCAGCTGCACTTACACAAGGAACCAACCGAATGACTGCTTGGGATTAACAGGCATCCTCAGTGTATAAGTGCTGGTGATCTTCTATTTTTAGGCAACAATGGCACCTGCCACGTCAGAATGCAGACCAATGAGGGGAAGGGGGAGGAATTGATGATGCATTGAACTGACTCCCACGTAGACCGTATATTCCACTGCATCCACGTCAGTTCATGCGGGAGTGTATGGATTGGGGGAAAGGCATGGCAGAGAGGTTTGCTTTTGTGGTTAGCAGACTGCCTACACTCTTAAAAATAATGAAAATTACTCTGGACGTAATTCTGGTTATAACTGAATGATACATGATGTAAGTGATGGAACGACACAAAAACGTGTCCTTGAAGATGTATTGAACAAAAAATGTAATTTTACATGTTAAAGGACACGAAAACGATGGAACTGTGATCGTCATTTCCCGAATCAGACACTAACGTATTTGAAATTGGACACCAATTTACGTCATTCGGCTCGCTTCTTTTATGTGCATCCCAAAAGACGTAAATCACGTTATTTTTTGGTACTGTGTAGGTATCAGGCGTAAGAAAGGCGACCAGACCATCAGACCACCAACCCCGTAATATACCTATAACAATTACCTATAACAATTAATTTCAGCGAAACATGCAATTAACAATTTTCAGTTCCTAGTATGAAACTTAAACTTTCAACTTCCTCTTACATGAAGCTGTCAGTTACGAATGCTTGATTTTTAAATTGATATTGACGAACGATGTAACTACCAGGTAATGCGATGATTAATGAGTAATGTGCAAAATCTGTCTCTTCTATTCTTCTTCATATAACATGACCGATATGTAGAGGGATCACATTAATACCTGTAACTAAAAATTATTTTTTAATTCAAACGCAATCTATGAAGTAAAGTTTTGCAAGTTGGTAAAGAAGAAAAAGTTTGCTTTTGTGATATGCTTTTAGCTTCTGGGCAGTTAAGAGCTGGCTTAAGAGTAGTTTATTTAGAAATAGAAAGGTTGCAATTGTTTTATACTGCAAATTCATGTAAAATATGACGGCAAATATTTTTTTTTGAGATTATGTTGTGAACTTGCCATTGATACGTTTTGAAATATGTGTGTTTTATGTCTATGACATTTTACAAATATTAATTTAATTTTTTTATGTTGTAAAATATATAAATCAGAACATGAATTTTTAGCAAAACACTATCACATTTTTATGCGGAACATTACGATTCGATAGTTTTGTGATGCTCCCAATAACTTCCCACGACTTGGGGAAAATTAGACAATGTTTGCATAGCCAATGTTTTATACCTTGTGAATATTTATTCCGATTTTTTGAAATGTTTTCTTGTTTATCGTGTTATTGTTGATGTTGTTCCAAAAACAAATCTTGCCTAGTGGTAAAGCATATATTTGTTGATAAAAGTGCTGAAGACACGAAATTGCTCAGATCAATATTTATACTGCAAATAAATTCAGCAGGTGAGTGTCCAAAGTAGCCCCCGGAATCAAAAGTAGCCCCGTCCGACGGCATTTAAAAGTTTTATTTTTGATTTATCTCATTTTAGGTACCTTAATCACCCTTCTTAGGACCGCTATAATTAAAAATGTAACGAATATTTGGCTCATCCTTGCAAGGTTATCGTTGTAATATGAATCTAAGAACGATGCTGATGATAAAATTTCATCTGGAAGCCGGAATTATAGACGTGTGACAAATATCGATTTCTTTAGAACCTTGAACATGAATCAAGCGTAACCCTGAGAGGTATTCACACAGGGTCCTTGCAAAATTTCCTTGCAAGTCTTGAGAAGTATAATCCACAAATCTCGACACAGTTATAGGCGAGATCCCACGAGGTCCAGGACATAACTTTACTCGAATCCTTGGCGGGAATCTCACATAACGCTAGATTAGGCGTAAAACGAAACAGTTTGAATTAGCAGAATTGCTAATGCAGTAACATTTTTGACCCCCCGACAATATACTTCTGAACATTCGCCCACGACTCGAAAATTTTTGACAGACTTATTCTAGGTCAAATGACCTTCTTTCAAAATCGGCTATCGCAAAGCCGAATGACGTCTTTATTCAAAACCAATTATTTCGTAGCCAATAATTGTATCATCAATCATCATCGATAAGGCACTTATTACTGCTACATTCAAACCTAAAATAGATAGTAAAGCACATTAGAAAAATAAGAAAATCAAATACCTATTCTAGTTTGGATTTTCAGATACCAAGAGCGGTAAACCCGTTGAACTCTGGTATTACATCGTCAACATTAGAAATTTCTATCTTCTCAAAGCTTGCAAAAAATTACAGTGTTGATAAATGTACAGTGCACTAAATGTCAAATGGGGGTGGTTCAAATTTTATAGCAATTTAGCGTTGAAAGCTGGATAGTATTACCCAAAATTTCATTAATTTTATCCACACGATATAAAGTTACACCCAAATCAAAGAGACGTATTTTTTCGAGTCCGATCTTTAACTGTTCATTGGAAAACAATAAATGTTCGTTGATGTGAATCATTATTGTGTTCAATATAACTTTTCCAAAAAGTGTACTGATAGGCAAGCTGTTTGAACAATAGCTAGAAGCTTTGGCAGGGTTTTTGTCCGTATGAAAATTGGCAAAACTTGAAAAGGAAACATATGTTGCCAAAAGAAAACATATGTTAAATCAACTAAGGTCAATTTTGCCTTTTCACTACAGGGTGATTACTATATCCTGTCAGTAAAATAAGTAATCATACAAAAAAGATGGTTGTATGAATTTTAATAACCAGTGCATATCCAGTTTTGGACATCTATAACATTTGTCTTCGCTATACATAGATAACGATGCCATTGAATTTGCAGATACTGTAAAGAATCTCGGATTAATAATGGATTGCAGATTAAATTGAAATGACCAAGTCAATGCTGTATGTAATAAAGTGTATAAGGCTCTTCATTCTCTTGTTGTTGTAAGAAGTAGCACTCCGCAACACACACGACTTCTACTTGCTAGATCATTAATTATTCCGCTGTTCGATTATGGAGATATTTTATACTCGCTTATTTCGATGAAAAATCTACGTAAACTGCAACTAGCCTTCAACACTGTTACTCGATATGTTTTTAACCTCGGAAAATTTGATCACGTATCCAGATATGCAAACTCGATACTTGGTAGAAGTTTCGCTAGCCATTTAAAACTTCGAATCTGTACGCAAACTTTCAAAATCTTAAATGATCCTCCATTGTATCTAGAAAATTTCTTTTCATATGCACGATCCATGAGAGCACCTTTATTAATTGTGCCTAGATGTCTTTCTGGTGATCTGAAAGATTCGTTTCGCCATCGTGCAATCAAAGCCTGGAATGAGTTACCGAGAATGTGTAGGTGTGAGAGAAATTATATTGCTTTCAAGAATTGTTTAAGTTTGTTTCATAACTAGTTTGTGCATCGGCATTAATGTTAAATAGTAACATATACTTGGAAAACCGTTAGTAGGTTATTTGTGTTATTATATTGTGTCAATAAATAAATAAATAAATAAATAACATATTATTTTTTTTACCTCAATATCCAGCAACGAGCATTGTTTCAGAAGCATTACAGTTAACACGCACGTTATTCAGAAGCATATATTTTAACCAAAAAATACATATTTTTTTCGCTAAAATTTTCCATAATCTGTCTTATGCTATTCCCTAGTAAGTCTAGAAGATTGTGATAACATGCTGTTTCAATCAGGCAGTTTTTTCAGCGGAGTTTAGTATAAAATACATATATGTGGGAAACGTGCGTGCTAGGTGCAATGCCTTTAAAACAACACATATGACTAAAAACTAAGGTAAATGAAAAAAGATTTAATCTTTACTTTGTCAAAACAAACTTTATAGATGTGCAAAACAGGATGTACACCGGAAATTAAAATTCATACATACATTTTTTTTCTACGATGATTTACTTTACTGACAGGAATTAGTAATCACGCTGTAGTTGAGTTAGTTCAAGCTTGTGTTTACTAGAATAGTGATGTATCTAAACCCATTTTTTGTAATCGTAAAAAAATTATTTAAAGATTAAAAAAACTTGCTTTATATTCTTATGAGCCTCTGTACGTGCCATAAATTCTTTTGTTCCTTTGACTTTTATTGTGCGCCGTGTTTTGGTGGTGTCTCGCTCTCGCATACGGGAGACTTGAAAACAGGGCGCACAGTAAAAGTTAATCTTTTTATAGCATGCATAGGCTCATTACGTTGAGTTCCGTACATATTCGTACGTCTCAATTCAAAAATTCGTATATTATTCCGATTACGAAAAGTACTTAAAATAGAGCTGCTAATCATTCACGTGTTCCAAAACTTTGAAATTGAATTATTTTGAATAATTTGTTATATAATTCGCAATTTTATTGAGTCGATGGTACTATTAACATCGACTTAATAAATCATAAATCTTCCAGTTGTTTAGTGGAACACCTATAAATAAATGGAAAATCGTGTTTAGTACTGTACCATTTAATTCCATTCAACTGTGAGCCTGTTTCAGTGTCGTGTACTAGACTCGACTTATTAAAGGTGAACTGTAAATTCATGAAATAATATTGAAATAGTCACCAAACTGAAGCATAGATTTCAATTTAATCAAATCACTCCCATAACGCGATTCACAAATGTACGTAGAAAGCAATCGGGAATCTACAGGAAGAATGCTCAATGCCGATAAAGATGCAGATCTACAATACCTATATCCAACTATGTCATGAAGCTATACAAGAAGCTAAACTTAATTGATTTGAATGAACCTTGTTCTACAATCAAACCTTCAGCACTAATCCTAGACTGATTTTTTGCCAACCATATCCACCTCATGGCTCAATAATTACCCCGGTATCCCAAACCACCCTCGATCGTAGATGTCTGCATTTATTTTCGAGCTCCCCGTTTGAAACATTGTATGGTCAAACCAAGCGCGATCGCCGTCCCAAACTAAGATGTGACTGTTGTCCGCTGCTGCGGTCCGATGTCTCAATCAAACTGGGAAATCTATTTTTATAGAGAAAATCAACATTTTTTTTCCTGATGCTTTCTTGGTCGTTTCGTTTCGATTTGTCTCGCATTCCGCAATGTGCCGCATGCATGGCGCGTTTTTGCGCTTCGAATCAAAAGACCGGACAGTGGTTCCATTTGTTTCATGAAGTGGTCATAAATCATCTCATACAATGTTCGATGAAAACTATCATCAAAGATTTACAAATCTTTGATGTTTTGGCGGCAAAAATGGCTGGGTATGCTTACCTTGTTTACTCCGAACGCCCGATTCGCATTAGGACGTTTGGTATAATGAGAATTATATGCCTTCTTTAAAATGCTACCTGTTCTTGTTTGAAACTACATTATGCGAAACGTCCATCATGCAAAACGTCCTTATGCAAAACGTCTTTATGCGAAATGGGCCACCCCCCACTTTGGCATAGGGTTTTTTTTCTCGACGGGATTGCCTAAAACTTTGCAATATTCGTCTTCGTTTACGCCTTTACTACGAACATTCATTAGTGACGTGACGTGTATAAAATTATTGTTCCTATGTTCTCGACATCGTAATGTAAAGAGGTATGGGAGTGAAAAACAAAACAATTTATTTTTTGACCTATGGACGATACCACTATGAACCCGAGCCTTATGGGTCGCTTTGTGGTTGCTCGCAGTCATAAGGGTGACGCTGAGACAGTTAATTTCCCGGGTTAGATTTCAGGGGGCGAAAAATGATTGTTTTTCAAAAACTGACAATTTTGAGCGCATGGAGCGTTTGAGTTCAACAAAACCGGTCCACGAAGTTTGTTTTTCCAATCGCCCAACTAAACGCCCACTCCACTCGTGCGCCACCTCTTCTGGTGGGTGGGATGATCATTAAATTAATTTGTCATCGTCATTTGCCACACTGCCCCTTCCGTTGTTTTCCACTTCCTCTCCGCGCGACAACACTTAAATAGAGTCAACCCGCGCGATGGTTGTCGCTTCGTGTGGCGTGAAAACTCGAAACTCTCGAAACGAAAGGGAAATTGCCACTTTGGGCCAGCTAGCTAGCCAAGCATTGTGTCTCCTCTTTTGAAGTCGTTTTTCTCGCGTCAATTGCTGCTCAAGTTGGACATTTATGAGGCATCCCGGGCGCGGTGCCAACCACCCCACCCCACCCCAAAGCACCATAAGAGACAGCGTTTAGTAGAGTGATGTCGGAGCTGCGTGTGATAATTGATTTTTCCTTCTGCCTGATGTGCGAGTGCGGTCTTCCTGCTTTTCGCTAGTTTAAGAGCGTTGTTTCAGAGACGGCGATTTACGGAGAGTGGGGTGACATTTTTCACGATAATTTTCCGTGTGTCTTTCTGTTGAAATACTCTCGATTAGTGAAGCGTGATTGTTGACCAAACTGTTGGTTAAATAATAACTGAGCTTCTAGAATCGTATCGAACTGTTGACGAAGAAGTTTTAGAATGTTTATTCAACATTCTAAAACTTCTACCTCGGAACAATAATTTTGAGTGAAACTAATCAATTTTTAATGGTTTTTAGATTTTTGTTATTAGAGACATTATTCCTAGTATGGGGAACTTCAGTAGAACTCTGCCATATATGTTCCACAATTCTATTAAAGATTCTTCATGGAGGAATTTCTTTAGAGATTTTTAATGAAAAACATCTAAGAATTTCTCCGAAATTCTTTCAGGGATATCTATGAGAAACACTAAAAAAATCTTTTGTTTTTTTTTCAGAAATACTCAATAGATTTTTTTTTACAATAATAATTAATAATTAATTATTAAAACCAACAATTACATTAAAAATCAAGAATTACTCCTAGATCACCAAAACTCCGATACAGATTTATATGAGAGCTACTCTGTAGATCGCTTTAGTAAATCCTAACAGTTATTTTCTCAGGAGTTCTTCTTAATGTTTCTTTGAGCATAATATAAAAGATTCCTCCGGATTATTATCCATGGATAGCTACATAATTTCTCCCCAGATTTCATGAGAGATCTAAAAAAAGTTTCTTAAGAAATTTCTTTTCAAAATACCACAGAAAGTTCTACAAGAATTTATCCAGGATTTTCCCTAAGTATAGCTCTTACGGAAATTTCTAGAGTCCAAGAAGCAGTATCTTGAGAAATATCGATTGAATTCTGCAGAATAATTTTTGCAGAAGTTTCTTTAGGTTTTTCTTCTGAAAATACTTCAGAAATTATTTCTGTAACTCTCAAAAGGATTTATTCAGGATGATTTATAAGAATATGCCTTGTAGAAATTAATTGAATCCATGAAGTAGTATATTCCAAAATTTTCCATAGATTCTGCCGATTAATTTTTTGCCAGTGTTAAATTATATATAAAAAGATAAATTATATTTTTCTACTTAGAGACTTTGCGGTAGAATTTCTATATATATATATATATTTTTTTTTTCAAAATCTCTGACGGAACCCTAGTGAAATGCAAGGAGAAATTCCTGCAAGAATCGTTATAAAATCTTTATGTGTGATACCTGGAGCAATACCCAGATTAATCTGTTGATGAATGCTTGGAAAAATATACAGTAGAAATTCTTAAACAATACACTGAAAATATATATTGGTTTATATTACGAAATCGTTCGTTTGAACTACGAAATTATTCGTTGTTTTCTGCAATGAAACAGTTTCGTAAAATGTATGCAACCAGCTTCGTAATATGATTCAAGCTCGAAATCAAAACAATCAATGATTGTTATAATGTACTAAACATTTCGTAATCGAAATTCGTTCTTTTCGTATTCAGAACGAACATTTATAAGCGCTTCTTCTTACCTCCCTCGGCTGCGGTCCTGTCATGTTGTATTTTACAAAATATGTCTACGAAACCTTTCGTTGCAGAAAACAACGAATGATTTCGTAGATTAAACTATCAGTTTAGTAATACTAAACAATTCGTAATACGAACAACACGATAACGCACATCTACGAATTGTATATCGTACATCTTACGATTATTTCGTAAAGTCACTGAATCGCGAAATTCTGTCAAGTACAAATATTTCGTACAATGAATGAAAATAGCATTATATGTACGAAATCTTGTTTTACGAAATGGATTTTGGAAAAAATACGAAGAGATGTTTTCAGTGTATCCAGTTATCTGAAGGATTTGGCTAACTTCGTTAAAAAGCTTGCACACTTAAATTATTTTACGGATTCCTGTGAAATCTCAACAGCTGAACGGTTCGGTAAAATAAATTAACGGAGTACGGTAAATTTTTACAGTATTCGGTAAAAAATCACCGGAATCCGTGAAATTTCAACGAAATTACGGTGTTTTATTTAACTGAACTGTTCAGCTGTTGAGATTATGGTGAAATTCACCGATTTCCGGTAAAATGAGCTAAGTGTGCAATAAGCATTCATGTAGAAATTGCAAGGATATCTTAAAACTGTTCAAGGCAAAATACTGAAAAAATCTTAGAAGTATTTTTTTCAAAGAATCCTTATTTTAGACAATGTTTGGTGATGTTCTCATTGGAATTCCTGGTTTGGTGTAAATTCTGTATTTATTCCAGAAAGAAATGCAATTTTTGGAACCATTTCAAATAAAATTCAAATAAAATAAAATAAAATTTCAAGAAGATTTCTCATTGGTTACTCAGAACATTCTTTTTGACTTATCGCCAGTTGCATTCCATCAAATATTTTTAGCGAAAATAGATTTATGAAGGATTTTATGAAGTCACTTAAGGCAAAATCCTGAGAACTTATCATGATAAATTTTAAAGGAATATCCTGAGGGATTACTAAGGGTATCTAAAGGAGAATAATAAAACAAAGAACTGAAACAAAACAAATCTTGGAGTGACTGTTAAAAACGTAATTCCAAAAACGTAGCTATGAGTATCATTCTGAGTTAAGTTTGAAAAAGAAGTTCCTTAAAATATGGAGAAGAATTCCCGAAGATGGCATCTTAGATTAATAGTTTTCTCTCCTAGACTTCACTTCCTCTCTAAAAGCTTCCCAGTATGTTCTTTACTAGAAAAAAAAAAGTTTTGTCAGGATTCCATAGACGAATTCTTGGAAGTGTCTTAAGTGAAATTGTATGTCAAATATTTGTATAGATACCTTGATGGCTACAGCGTAGCGTCACGCCATTGCCGGGCGTATTGTAGAGCTCCATCTTCGTCGGTCTTGGGCGAAACTTCTCCAGTTGCCCCGAGCGTTTAGGGTCTCAAGGTCCTCTTCCACTGCGTACAGTTAGCGTATTCGTGGTCTTCCCCGAAGCCTCGAAGCCCCGAAACCTCTACCCGGTTCCCTGCTGAATATTATTTTCGCAATTCTTTCTTCCGACATTTGCACTCAGGGACCAGCCCACTAAAGTCTGCCGTATTTTACACGTTGATAATATTCGCATCTTTGTACACTTGATACAACTCGTGATTCATGCGTCTGCGCCACACACCATTTTCGAGTTTCCCACCGAGTATTGTCCGCAGCACTTTACGCTCGAGAGCTTTCCGGTCTGACTCTTTCAACGTCCACGCTTCGTGCCCGTAGCGAGCCACCGGAAGAATCAATGTTTTATACAGGGCAAATTTTGTTTCCGTTGGCACGCTGCGGGACCTAAGCTGGTTACGTAGTCCGTAAAAGGCCCTATTCGCAGCCGCATCACGTCTTTTTACTTCGCGGGAAACATCACAAGTGTTCCAAGGTAAACAAATTCTTCAGCAACTTCAAACACATTCCCATCAAACACTACCTCAGCACCTACACCACCAAGCCTCTGCACGCCATATCTCCTAATAGCGTCCTCGAGTGCAATGTTGAACAGTAAATTCGAAAGTGCTCTTCCCTGCTTCGACCCATCTAACGTCACGAATGAGGTTGACACCTAGTCTGTGATCCGAATGGTTTCTATGGTTCAATCGCCGCGAACTTGATTCTCCATTGGTTCATCGATTGGTTTTCGGCGAGAAATAAACACAAATTTTATTTGCCAGACTGTCCGGACGTTTCGGTCGATTTACTGGCTTTCGACCATCTTCTGCGGACTCTAAAATATATTTTAATTTAAAAAAACACATAAAATACATCAAAAATAAAAACTCACAATCTTCCAGCCGTTTGTTTACATTCGACGGCTATTACTTTTACACTAATTACAGTCCCTACATACATTACATACAAACATATCTTTTACATACATACATATTTTCGTTAGGTGATAGGGGTGGATTTAAGCTTATTGATAATAGAGATGTACGCTGTTTTGAAATTTGCGGAATCTCTTTGTATGTTGATCCGAACACTTGATTTTGAACCATCCAGCGTAGCACGTATCAGCCTTATTAGTTTCGCCGGAAAACCATGTGCAAACATTATCTGCCACATGAAAAGAAATGTTCACTGAATCGTATGCCGCCTTGAAATCAATAAACAGATGTTGAGTTTGCAAGTTACACTCCCGGAATTTATCTAGGATCATTCGCAAGCTAAACATCTGGTCCGTTGTCGAACGGCCCTCACGAAAACCAGCTTGGTATTCGCCGACGAAGGACTCCTTGAGCGGTCTCAGTCTGTTAAACAGGATGCGCGACAGAATTTTGTACGTCGAATTCAGCAGGGTAATTTCTCTGTAACTGGCACGCTCCAGTCTGTGCCCTTTCTTGTAGATAGGGCGGATGAGGCTATCCAACCAGCCGGTGGGCAATTTTTAGTTCTCCCATAACGAAGTACTCGGTGGATCGACTGGTAAAGCTGCTCACTTCCGTGTTTGAGAAGCTCGACCGGGATCTCGTGCTTCCCAACAGCCTTACAGTTCGTCAGCTCGCGGATATGATAACCTCTCCTATGGTCGGTGGGTTCACAGCTTGATCGTCATCATCTATGTTCGTCCTGTTCCTCGTTACATTTCCATTTTCACCGTTCAACAATTGCTGAAAGTGCTTCTTCCACCTGGCAGCCACCGCCGTTTTATCGGTCAGCAAATTCCTTTCTTGATCATTGTACATGGCGGGCACTGGTACGGTATTGTGCCGCGCACCATTGACCGTTGCATAGAATCTCCGCATATCATTCCGGTTCATGCTTTGTTGAGCTTCAACTACCACCAGGCTTTGCAGAATTCGCTCTCATTTGAGTATGAAGCACGATCAAAGCAAGCGAAGAAAAACATCCCATCTGTTGCAGTCCACGATCGTCATTGTATCGCAAGGTGTAACAAGTCTGATAAATGGAAGCAGCGAGCGAGAGCCGCAAAGAGAGAGCAATGATAAAACCCATTTTACTCGCTTGTTTACCGTTGGGGATAGGTATTTTTCTTTACTGGCACGATAAACAATCCACGAACTTCCAATAGCAATAGTGTCCCCCAGGCTTGGAGCATGTTTAGAGGGGTTTTATCATACACTACTATCCCCCCAATCTGATCAAAGTTGTAGCAGTATACGATAAACAGTCTCTCATAATGTGCAGCATGTTATGATAGTTACAGAGAGCGATACGTGAGAGATTCTCTCAATTTTCTCAGGATTCAATCCCTGACTACCACACTTTCTTCGTGCAGCCTTTTCTTTCTGCGGTGGATTCGCTTTTCTTCGGCTCTCGCTGCCCTGTACCGCTCTCTGTTCTGTCGGGTATCGGCCACAAGCATACGGCTTCTGGTGATATTCTTCATGTCTGTCACTCTCTGACACTCTTCATCGAACCAGTCGTTTCGTCTTCGTCGTTGACCAGTGCCGATCATTTCCCGCGCCGTTGTTGTCACAGCTTCGTGGATAGGGTCCAGCTACTTCATCAGTCGATAAGCATTGTATATTGAAGCGCTGCGTTCTGTTTGTTCTAGAACTCGTGACGCTGGATAACCGTTTGCTGATATTCTTTCGTAGGAAGTAGGTATTGCTAATTGCCATCCCTCTTGCAGCAGCGAATGTTACTAGCAGCAGGCCCTTATCATTGTTAAGGCAAAGTAGGCCGTCATTGAAGTTTGCTCGTGTCGTTGATGATTGTTGCTAATTCATCTCAAGATTTTGAATCAAAGAAAATCAGTTGGTTTTGCACTGACACACCTGAAAAAGTATCAGCATACTTTATACATGTTAACGGGTACAGTGATACTTTTTCAAGTCAATTGAAACTATCAAGGCTGAGTATTGTCACTTTGAAATGCAAGCTGAAAAGTCATTATTGTTGCCAAAACGAATGACGGGCTACTTAGCCTTAACGGAATGGAGGCTTTCCGTTCCAATGACGAGTCGGAAGAAGACTTTTTTTCCGATCTGCACATTTGCGTCTCCGTTGACTATCTTGACATCTTGTTTTGGGCACTCTCCGTAGGCCTTATCCAGGCTCTCATACAACTTATCCTTCATGTTATCAGGCTTATCGTTCGTTGGCGCATATATGCTGTTCAGGCTGTAGTTGAAGAACTTGCCCTTCATTCTCAACACAATTCGGTCGCTTACCGGTTTCCACCGAACAATTCGCTTCATCGGCTTCCCAATCACTATGAAGCCAACTCCACGTTCTGCTCTGTCACCACCGTTGTAGTAGATGTGGTACATTAATGAAGTCCCAGTAAACACAAACTCGTATACGATAGCGCATAAGTGTACAAATGTGGAGGCGATATACGTACATGCGCCATAAGGCTGCGTGCAACATGTACGTATATCGCCTCCACATGTGTACTCTTGTATCCCATAATATACGATGGTGTGTTGGCGATGGGGTCCACCGCTCGGAATTCACGTTCTCCGATTCTCGGCCAGCGTATTTCCTGGATAGGGGCCCAACACGCGCTGGTTCATTCAAAGTTCTCACGTTCCAAGATCCAACTTTCCAATTGTTGTCCTTTATTCGTTGCCGGGTCTGATGGAGTCTTCGAGAGGCCACCTAACCAGGGTTGCGCTACCAACATCAAGCTAGAGGGGCTGCCTCCTCGGTGCTGACACGATACAGCATTGTCCGTTTGTTCTATACATGATGACCACGGTCAAAGTCATCACAACCACCTCCTTTATCATAGCTTTGGACCTGTAGCTCTGGTTCTCAATACAGGGGATAGGCAAAATGATTGAGATAGGCAAAATTTTACCTAAATTCAAATGCTTATAACTTTGCGAACAATTTATGAAATTGGATGCATCCGGAAGCAGTCGACGGCAAATTTGGTCTCATTTTAGGAACTTGCTTGGTCATGCAGATTGGCCACTGGACAACGGAGATGTTCCGGATTTTCTGAGGTCATGTCCAAATGTCATTTTTTCTGTCGCTTGTATTTTTGTGCGGTGTATGGTTGGATAGATGTTTACAATTTTCCTAGAAACTAGAACTAATAGGAAGTTCAATGCCGTCGGACGCATTCAGATTAGTTGGAAATCTTCAGAAATATGACCATTTCCGTAAAACTGGTTTCGGAAAACATGGTCAGTCATGTTCGTATTTCCTAACATGTAAATATTATCCGGAGCTATATCCAAGTGGGCATCAACCTTCAAAATCAAGTTCCTTGCAGCATATTCGAAACCATTACATGCACAGACCACTCTATAGTAGGTTCCAGATGCCCTGGGGGGAAGTGGCCAATTAGGAACATATCTGGAACTATATCAATAAGGGCATCAAACTTCATGATTTTCAAAGGTTATGCTTTCCGAAGCCTTTCAAGCACCACCGGCTACCATGACCTAGGTTCTAGGTGCCCCGGGGGATGTGGCCAATTTAGAAAATGTCCGTTCACCTGTTTAGAATAACCTTCTACCAAGAATAGTAGGATCCATATGATTTGGAGGATGTATAGCATTTTCAGAATCACAAGATGTAATAACCACTGTATAGTAGATTCCAGGGGTTCCTAGAGATGTGGCCAATTCGGAACCTGACCACATCCCCAAGGGCCCATGGAACCTACTATACAGTGGTCATATAAATAAGCTGCTCTGTAAATGCTTTTAGTAGCATCACCTTCAAAAATCTTGATGTTTATACCCATAGTGATGAGTTTTCAGGCATGTTTCGAATTTGCCACATTCTCGGGGGCACCTAGAACCTACTATAAAGTCGTCATGGTAGCCGGTGGTGCTTGAAATGCTTCGAAAAGCATAACCTTTTGAAAATCATGAAGTTTGATGCCCATGTTGATATGGTTCCAGATATGTTCCTAGTTGGCCACTTCCCCCAGGGCATCTGGTACCTACTATAGAGTGATATGTGCATGGAATGGTTCTGAATAGGCTGCTAGAAACATCATTTTTAAGTTTGATGCCCACTTGGATATAGCTCCGGATAATATTTACATGATTGGAAATACAAACATGACTGACCATGTTTTACGGAACCAGTTTTACGGAAATGGTCATATTTCTGAAGATTTCCAACCAATCTTAATGCGTCCAGCGGTATTGAACTTCCTATTAGTTCTAGTTTCTAGGAGAATTGTAAACATCTATCCAACCTTACACCGCACAAAAATACAAGCGACAGAAAAAATGACATTTGGACATGACCTCGGAAAATCCGGAACATCTCCGGTGTCCAGCGGCCAATATGCATGACCAAGCAAGTTCCTTAAATGAGACCAAATTTGCCGTCGACTGCTTCCGGATGCATCCCATTTTATCAATTTTTCATAAAGTTATAAGCATTTGAATTTAGACAAAATTTTGCCTATCTCAATCATTTTGCCTATCCCCTGTAGTTTCAAGTTCTTTCGGACATGGTACTATGGTGAGTCGTCATGCGCTAGCGGTGTTGAATGCATTTGTATAGATTTTATACAATTCTCGGATGAAATCAATGGAATTTTTAGAAAAATTTTGAGCGGCAGAAAAATATCTTGAGATTCTATTGTGGATTCGATGTAGAAATTAGAGTTACTCCCAAAAACGATTTGAAGAATAGATTATTGGAATGGATATTAAATAATTCTTTGAACAGTACAAAGAAAAATGTAAATACAAAGGAATCTCAGAAAGAATTCCTGTCGAATATGTGGTAGTATCTATTATCGGATTCCTTGGCAAATTATTGGAGGAATTGCTAGATGAACTTATTTTAAAATAACTCAACTTGTGGTTGACAAAAACCATTACACGGTTCATTGCGGATTGTTTATAATACGTATAAATGATGTTTGGTAAAATCTTCGACAGAAGCCTGTTTCAGATTAGATGTGGAAGAAATTGGATAAGATGTTGAAGAGGGCATACCTGAGACGAGACTTGCGGAGACGGTCTTCTTTTTCTGTGATTGCTGAGTTTTTCCTTTCCCACTCAGTGTTTACATCAATCATGCGCAAGCCGTTCAAACTGTCACATGAACATCTCAGCAAAAAACTATTACGTTTGCATCACACCAAAGCATAAACGGCCTTTTGAGTTAAATTTCATGCCAGCAAACGTAAGAGACATTATATATAATTAGTCTTGTGTTTAGATTTATAAGCATCTTTGCTCCGCTAACTGAGGTTTTCAATGATAGTTTATTTCGAATACAATGCTTGTCACTTTTTCAGCCATAAAAACGACGGGCTACATTTGACGTTTCGTGACAGTGGAATCTGGCCTGAATATAACGTTGATATTTCACTTCTTCGCGAGTCTCTCTAAGGTATAAGCTACACCACATGTGCTATCCAGGCGACCATTTCGATAAACGTAAATATTTAGATCTCTTGAGAATTTAGATTCAAGCTAGTAATTACTGCTATATGTATGTTATGACCATTTAGAGTATCAAACAACATGCCTAGTAAAAGAGACGAGAACGAGCATTCCAATATAAGGTATCCAAAAATTTATTTGGATCCATTAGAGAGATTCAATACAATTACAATTTTATTGGTGAATATCACGTTAACTCGATTTTGCGTTTGATTGTTGAAATACTCTCTATTAGTGTAGCGCGATTGTAGAACAAACTGTTGATTAAATAAACACCGAGCTTCTAGAACCGTATAATCTATGATGACTGAGAACTTCCACAGTCGACATTCAAATCGTAAAAACTCATGTCCTCAATGAATAATGGATATGGCTAGGCCAATTACACGCCTGCGCCAGATGCAACTCTATCCTTTTTTCTACAATGCAAACCAATTTGAGTTAAGTCGTTCATATCTGTCAGCGCAGAACCCCAAGCAGCCAATCTGCATATGAATGCAATTTGCAGTATGGGAGTAAAAAGTTACACCTGCTCTAGAGTCGATGATGATCTTTTTAATCCACCTTGCATCGGAGCTGGTTCTAGTAGGTATGGAGACGCCTGGGTTGGCATTTCTCGCTTAATCTTAATCAACTCGTCGATGGCGAACGGCCACCACCTTGCCCTGCTCCGCCATCTTGCACGCGATTATCTGTGTGTGTCCATTCACCGTTCAATATCGGGATTAATTAATGTTAATACACATGTCGCTATTGCTGCTGTCGATGCCGCGTGTACACACCACTCGTAGTTGATACTTACCTACAACTTTACCTAATTGCCCTTCCGATTCAATGACGATGAGGTATGAAACGGGGGCCTCATGGAAAAGTCCAAGACAATAAAGCAAAGCCATGCTGAAGGTGTCTGGGTTCGATTTCCAATCAGGATCCGTAACGGAAAGATTCTTGACTTCCCAGGGGATAGATTATCATTGTACCTGTCACACGATATACGATTACGAAAATAGCAAATTTGGCAAATGAAGCTTTCAGTAAATAACTGTGGAAGTGCTCATAAGAACACTAAGCTGAGCAGCAGGCTCTGTCCCAATGTGGACGTAATGCCAAAAAGATGCAGAAGAAAAGATATGAAGTGCCCCAACAAACGGCGGCGACGACGACGACGACGACGGCGACGGAACAAGCTAATAGCAAAAACACGTGAAAAATGTATCGATCGGTGGAGCAGTTTATTTTGCTATTTTCTGTTTAGGGATGTGACTGATCGCCCCACGCGAAGACACGATGTGTATTAAAAGTTTATTACGTGTATTGAAGTTACCTAGAAGTAGGATTGTATAGAAGAACAATTGTGAGCATACAATACTTACCAGACGTATTTTTGGCTTTCAGAGGATTTCATAAAAAAAATAATTCCCAAGTAGTAACTAGAGATTCCCAAACATTCTCATGAATTCCTAAAGGATTTCCCGGGGATTCTCATGAAGGTTCCTCAAAAGCACGCAGTTCGAAAATTTCATCAGGAATTGTCAGCAGGTTACCAAGGTTTCTAAAAGAGCTTCAAGTGTTCTATGGAATTTCTCAGAAGCTCTCAAGGGCGAACTTCTATATCATTTTTTACCCTTTGATGCTGGTCTATAAACTAAAATACAATGATGGCAGAGGGATTTGTGCGAAATTATTGTTCTTGAATTTGTAGCAGCATTACCTGTACACAATGAAAAAAACTTCTTTCAGAGATTTTTTTTTGCCAAAGCATCACCAAAAATTTATGTGATTTATATTCTATTGATAGTTTAAATATAAATAAACTTGGTTAAATGCACACATCATTTTCTTAATTTGTATTCGTTCTTAAAATTAAGCCATTTCTTTACACTTTGTATCCTTTATTATAGTTGCTGACGACAGTATTGAAATTAGTTGCCAAGCTCTTCCGTGAGCTCCTCCCAACCAAATTCACCTAGCATCAATTTCTAAAGACTAGCAAGCTCCTTCCAACACTGTTGGCCAGTTCCTTAGATGAGTCAGCATTCGCTTCTCACTAAATTTGTTCGACGCGTATTGACCTTCAAATCTTAGATCCTCGTCCATGTTACCTCTTCCTCCAGACTAGAGCTCAGCCTCCAGGCTATATCTCCACGAAGAGGTTCTACTTCTGCGTCCAGGCCCTATATCCTAGTCCAGGTTATGTTTCCTTATGGTCACTTTTCGAACCAGTCTCAGCATCTCGCTAAGAGTATCCATTTCAAGTATCTGGAAAGAACTTTTATATTGTTTTATAGAGTGTTGATGTTCAATAAATATTTCGGGGTATCCAGATGCGACCAGAATCTCATATTGGTCCACGGCATTATAGCTATGATGTTCCGGATGAAAAATCATGAATTTTGAGCCGTCGCACGATATGAGTGAGAAGGATTACAAAAGTGTCCCACTGAGGCCCTGCCGGAACCGATTCCGGGGTATCCGGATGTGGCCAGAACATCATATTGGTCTTTGGCATTATCTATGATGTTCCGGATGAAAAATCATGAATTTTGAGCCGTCGCATGGTAGTATTCTTCAAGTTTAAGAAAATATCCTCTTTGGGTACATTCAGGAACCGGTGCCAGGTGACCGGGCATCCGAAATGGCCAAAATCAATGAGTACCAATGTCATTCGACCTTCTGGCAGCTTTTTGCTTTTCTAATAAGTACACAATAAATAATTTTCTTACTAAGGTGAAAGTTCAATAAAATGTATTATTATCACTGAAAAAGTAACTTTCGATATTCAGTGTTTCATGGCTGGCTTGAATTAACAAATTCTTGACGAAAGCGAGCCGTTATTGAAATATTGCATTCTAACTCAAATGTACACAACATTTTTGTCTGTTTTTTGAGGTATTATTTAAAGCCGTTTTTGTCTGTTTTTAAGGTATTATTAAAAAACAGACAAAAACGGCTTCAATTCTGTTTTACACACTTAGATTAAATTACTGGAGTCGGTAAAATTTTACTGGGTTTTGGAACTACCGAAGAAGTCAGTAAAATGAAAACTTTCGCCACGCGTAATTGAAAAGCAAATTTCACCATGTTTTATTTTTTATCGATATATGAAATTAAAAGAAAGCTCTCTGCAAAATTTCAGTAAAAAATCTCTGTTTTTCGATTTCTGACATTTTGTTTTAGCTTACTGACTTTTTCGGTAGTTCCAAAACCCAGTTATTTTTACCGAACAGATTGAGTGTGTACAAAGTTGTTTATTTAAAGGCTCAAGCACCATCATGCATTACGGAGCCAAATTCATTGGAATTTTTATTACAATTTCGTATCATTCCTTATATGTTTCTAAATGCTTGCATAACCCCTCTACCAGCAGCTTCATTTTTGACCGCTAAAATATATTCAAATCGCGATAACTTTTTTGTTTTTTGATATTTATGCACCATTTTTTTCACAAGACTGCAAAAACTCTTCTACTTTCAGAATCCGTGTCGATATTAATCATTGGTGATCTAGTTTTGAAGATATTCCGATGTTCCTTGGGGGACCGACATTCTTCATATAAAATGTCTTTGGCGGCCATTTAGTTTTTGGTCAATTTATCAGAATAATTTAATATGTACTATAAAATGCCAGGTAATAAGGAGCTACTCTGAAAAAATCATACAAATCAGTTCTGTATTCTTGCAGAAATTTTAAAATAACGATTTGAGGTTTTTTTGAGTTTTCAAGATCTTAGTTTGTCCAGTGTGGTACCAGAAACACAATTGCTGATTACTCAAAGACGACTTCACCAAATTGCTTCATTTTTTTCACAACATACTCGCAGTACTATATCATTCCGAGAAGTGAATATCCGAGTACGATAAAAACTCTGTAGCCTGAGAAATTTACGTGGTTTATGGTAACGCGTCGATCCCCCAAGGAATTTTGGAATACCTGTGGATTCAGATGACCAATTATCAATATCGACACATATTCTTAAACTGGAAGTTTTTTAAGAGCTTATGAAAAAATGGTGCAAAATTATTGAGAAACAAAAAAGTTTTCGTGATTTGAATATTTTTTAGCGGTAAAAAATGAAGCTGCCGGAAGAGGGGCTAAGGCAGTGGTTCTCAACTTTTTTAGTGCCGCGACTCCCTTTGAAGCTTTACAAACGTCTCACGGACCCCTAAAGATGGATGTTATTAAAATTAATGTTTATGGACATACCAATGTGATCGAAAAGCGAGGTTTTCTCAACTATGTTGTACAATATACATAATGCGACAATTGAAGTGTTATGTAATGAACTGGACAGGCACTCCTACAAATCATGTTTATAATCCACAACAAATCCTAATGAAGAAATCGTCAATACAAGAATCCTACTGTAATCTTTTGGAGGAGTCCATTATGAATTGAGTCTGGAATACCTTGTATTTTCCAATAATACGACAAGGATCTTCCATAAGGCATCTTTGACAAAACTCAACAATTCATGCAGGGCAAGAATGACAAACCACTGTGAGGTTTTTCACCTTCCAATTGCCTGATTCAAAATACTAAGCTGCATTTATATACGGTTCAGAATTTATTACAAATTTTGGCACTTCCAGGATCCACTTTTACCGAGGGAATTTTCTCGGCTGAATTGTGTGAAACTTGGTAAAAAGAAGGCGCTTGGAAACAACGCATATTATGAAAAGTAGTTTGAAAAAAAAAACCCTGTCTTAAGTGAATGAGTAGCGCAAAGAATAAAATATTTCACATGGAATAACTCCGTATTTCACCAATAAATCGCCAAAAATATTGCTAGGATTTTATTGCAGATTTTACAAGCCACAGGGGAAATTATCAAAAAAAATCGTGAGGGAATCTCCGAAAACCTTGGATCTCGTCAGTAAGGCCGCAAAACATACTAAGGATTAATCTTCAAATATTTCTGATATATGTTATTGATACCTCCAGAAATTATCTTAGTTTTCAATTTTCACACTGGATATAATTTTCGTGGCTGTGCGTTGAGTAACTATAGCTGACTTGCAACACTTAACTAACAGGATTATTTTGATGATATTTTTTCAGTATTTTCACAGTTGAAAGGAACTATTGGGGGTTGCGGCTGGAAGTTGGAGTGTAAATTCTTGGTTGTCGGCTATCTCAGATTAAGACCGAGGTAGTCGACAGCCAAGAAATTCACGTTGAAAAGAAACAAAATAGGTTTCAGACAGATCATATATTTGCAACTCGGTAAAAATGTTCTCTTGTAACCAAACTGTATTAATGCCCAAGAAAAAATGAAGCAAATTCCAAAAGAGATAAAGCAGTTAAAATCGACAAATCGTTAAAAATAAGAACACAAAGCTGTTTTACTTGCAAAATAAAGAGGCTCTGTGTTTTTATTTTCTTTGATTGGTTGATTTCAACGACAAAAAACGACATTTGCTCCATTTTTACTCGAGCCCTTAAGATTCATCACATTTTTCGCGTTAAAATTCTAAATCCAATTGTAAAAACGGGCTCTGAAACAGTTCGATTGTATCTTCCAACACATACAAACATTGTCAACATAATCATAAAACTCGTTGTAAAACGTTATTAACTCGATTTTCAAAACAGCCAATGCCCGCTTTTTTTCAAATCATACATTGGTCCACTGCTCAAAACGACCGATGATCGGAAAATTCGCAAACTGTCATTGGCCTTAGTATGGTGAGAGGCCAATGACTCTCTCTTGCTCATTCGTTGGAAACTCAAAGGGCCTATCCTATGTCCTATGTCTTCTTGAAAATCGAAAATGTGTAAAACATTTGATCTAATTTTTTCCACATTTTTAGCAGTTTTCATAATAATATCTTTTATTAACGTGTTGAAATTGTAAAATGCAATCAACGAACAAGATATCATAGAGATGTGTTTGAATACAGAGAAATAGGAATTGAAAATGTAGTGATCATCTGATTCAATGATTTGAGGATCAGCCCTCTTAAATTTTTATTCATCAGTTAGGAAAAACAACACTTATTCTCAATGGCTTCGCGGACCCCCTAGGAACTCTTCACGGCCCCTAGGGGTCCGCGGACCACCGGTTGAGAAACCCTGGGCTAAGGAAACCGTACAAATCATGGTTTGACCGAGGTTAGAAATAACAAATGTTTTGGGCATTGGCGTAACTAAGGGGGATGGTCTGGAGGTCCTCCCATCGCTATATAAATGTTAGACTGCCAAATAAAGTTTAAGGTTTTTAGTTAAGTGGGCACTTTGCATCAGTTCGCTGCATGTTAGATAACAAGCGCAGTGCAATGATAGATTTTCATTAGCATTGCTTCGATTTGAAGTGAAAAAAACTGGGTTAGATTACAGAGTTGAATCTGCCTTTGGCTGAAAATCTCTCCAATGAAGATAAAACAAAATAAATAAATGGTTTAAGTTATTAGTAAAACGGTGACGGTTTTTTTTCTCTTGAGCGACCAAGTTCACCCGCAATCAAAGGTATCCGTGAGATAATCGTCTAAGAAAACAGACCTGATATTCAAATTTTCATCATACAGCTCTTAGTGAATTGCTGGTAAATTTTGTATATTATTGACAGTCTTGAAAAATGATCGAAAGAATTGACATGTGACATTTTAAAATATAGTGAACAGTTCCTGCAATTTATCGTATAAGTACAAACTACACAGAAAAGCATCCCATATAAAGAAAGAATTGTTCCGTCTTTATGGAAAAAAATGAAGAAAAAAATGAATAAAGAAAATGAGCTCTTATGTAATTTATAATATAAACTTAAACCCTAAGAATGAACATATCAACAAGCTTTTAATCAAGAAATTTATGAAGTGTCAATTGACATGTGAGTGAGTCATGGGTTCTGTGCGCTTCCCGTCCTTGGTTCGATTCCAAGTTACGACTCTTTTACTCCTGTCGAATGTTGTTTTAAAAGATGTCTCACATAATGTTTTTCTAATGAGAATTACATAAAAAACCTTTATCTAAATACCATAGTTTAATCACATCATGCTCCTGTATGACCAGTTTTGCTTGTGTTTTCAAAAATTTCTAAAGAAATTACTTTGAAAAAAAAAAAATATAAATGTTTGAAGTAATTCATTGAGGAATGTGTCAGGGAAAACTCTTAGAGACACACGAAAAACTCAATTGAAAAATCAATCTGGAGAAATTTGTTCACGAATCAGTGTAAAAAAATCTGTATCTCTGGAAGAATTCGCAGATAAACTCATGGTGGAGCTCCAGCGGGTTTGTCTAAAAAATCCTGATAAATGGTGAATAGTTAAAGTAATCTGTTAATCAATCCTTGGTGAGTCTTATTGAACAATTCCTTAAAGAATTCTACGTAAAAATTCTAGAAGTGCGCTTGGATCGATCTGTAAATCCTATAAAGTCGACAAATAAAAAAATCTATATTGTGGCTTTCATAGTTGAAAATTGTGTTTAACAATTACAATTCGCATTGAATGTGATAAATCGCAAAATATTAAAAAAATAATCCTTTATTTGCATCACACTATACAGAGGAAATTCGCTGGTTGGAACAAAATTTGAATGTTGAAAAAGGGCTAAAAAAGTGGCACTGAAGCCATCATACTGTTAAACCCCTCTCATCTTGTGAGAGAATTACATCGCATCAATTAAGGGGACTACCAAAACATGAATTAAAATAAAAGTTTAGAACGGACGATATCTGAGGTGTTTGAAAACCACAAAGTAAATTAAAGCAAGGTTTGCCGCAAAACATTGAAACAGGATGTCAAGGAAAACTGAAGTTTAATGTACAGTGCGGCATATTTGATGAAAGATATCATCGATGCAGTTGAGGTTGGGTCGTCTTGAAGAGCGTCTCGGATGCTGCCTGAAATCCCGTTTATCTGCCTGGACGGATTTGTTGTATATTTATTAAACTTTTATGAGAAAATTGAACCCCACCACTCTATAAGCATATTACACTTAAGAGAAATACACTTATAATTTTATAGTTTACGTAACGCATGTTTAGAATTGGTTAAACCACATAAAATAAAACATGAGGAGGGGACGGACCTGGTGTAGTGGTTAGAACACACGCCTCTCACGCCGAGGACCTGGGATCGAATCCCATCCCCGAGATAGTCACTAAAAATTTCAGTGATGACTTCCTTCGGAAGGGAAGTAAAGCCGTTGGTCCCGAGATGAACTAGCCCAGGGCTAAAAATCTTGTTAATAAAGATAGAAAAAAAAACATGAAATTTTAATGTCTAAAAAATCGAAGTACATAAAATTGAGGGTCCACTAAATCGAGGTATACCTGTATTTGTTTGAGACCAAATGATCCAAAATCAAATAATAATTGGCCAAGTTATGATTTTTTAAAGTTCAATGAAAAGTCAGACGTTGGGGGTTTAAGAGTTAAATCCCTTTGACGACACCAGGCTTATTTAAAGGTCAATTGATACAAAAATGACACCTCCGTATGCTCAATCATATGCTCTTGAATGAACTATAACAGCGTTAATTTATTACGTAACGCTAAAATTGTAATTTTTTGACCAATGCTTTTTGTATGGAAATTTTATAAATTTTGTATGAGTCGTAATGCTCGAGCCTACCCCATTCCCCCTCCCAGCGTTACGCAATTTGTGGACGTCCCCTAAAGTATGTCAGGAAAGTTATTGCAAATAGTGTTTTATTATCTATCCAGAAATTACCCTTCTTTAAAATACTAATTCTTCTTTTGAATTGCGCTATTGCAATATTTTTTGTACTGAACATTTTTAAATATTTAGTACAAATTTACCCTTTCTTTTGAACATTGAATATTCTTTCTAAATATAATGTTATCTTAATTATAGGTAAAAAACTGTTGATTTAAGAGTGATATAAATTTCACCTTCTTTATACATTGGATGTTCTTTGGAGCTATATTTGTTTTAGATATTCTTGTTTTCAACTGATATAAGGGCGGCAATCGATAACATTGATATGCTCAAGCACGAGTTTTATTTAGTTATGCTCTCTAATGTCACAACAACTTCTGACATTCACAGCTTGGCAAATTTCTGAACGAACACCAAGCTTGTTGAGCACCTACCAATTTTATTTTGCTATTGGCTCGATCAACTCATGGAAAGCTTCAACAAATGCCGATATTTATTCTGAATTACTCATTATGCCAAACGGTTTCATGCCAAACGGCTTTATGCCAAACAGGGTACAATTGTTATGAATGCATTATTCTCAATTACGAGTAACTTTTTCTCAGCATGTATTTTATATTGAAAGTTCTCTCAATCATTTTTCTTTATTTCCCAATGACATCAATTGATACGATCTCATACCATTTGAATTGAAATAGTTAAACAAAGCAAAAAATGCAAACGTTTGTCGAACTCAAGCTTTAAAATTATTTTTTTGATTAAACTTCTTATAATGTATTGTACACCATAAATCCAGGCTGATGACTATAAGATTATAATTTACAATCACAGTTTTGAGATGTTGAAAGGAACTTTTTACTCACCCTTAATGAGAAGTGGGTCCTTCCTTAGCCGAGTGGTTAGAGTCCACGGCTACAAAGCAAAGCCATGCCGAAGATGTCTGGGTTCGATTCCCGGTCGGTCCAGGATCTTTTCATAATGGAAATTTCCTTGACTTCCCTGGGCATGCGAAAATGGCAAGTTTGGCAAAGAAATCTCTCAGTTAATAACTGTGGAAGTGCTCACAAGAACACTAAGCTGAGAAGCAGGCTCAGTCCCAGTAAGGACGCAATGCCAATAAGAATAAGAAGAATCTAAAAAAAAAAATTATTATATTATTGACTTAAAAAATGTTTTTATGAAAAAAAAAATCCGTATTTGGCTACACTGTCTTCTCAAGTCCTTATGAAAAAGGTTATACATCTAATAAAAGAACAACAGAATTGCATTAACAGTATTTAATAAAGAAAAACTAGCTCTATTTTTATAAACTATTCTACTACTACTCTATTATTCTATAGTTATTCTATAGTTCTCTCTAGTTATTCTATAACTACTCGATTTATAAACTAAACTCTATTTTTTATTGCTTGTGTCATTCTTAAAAAAAGCTCAGAATGCCTTAGCTTTGCTTTTAACCATAGAGTAGAGTGGGGCAAAAGTTCGAGTGGGGCAAGAGTTTCTTTTTAAGATTTCTAGCTCAAATCAAATCAAAACTTAGAAATGTCATGGTGGTTCGAATGATATTCAAGTAAGAGACTTTCACTCCAAATATCATAAAAATCGATTGTGATTTGGAAAAGTTATGGCTATTTGTTGTTTTTCGACGTAAATATTGTAATATTTGGTCAAACTTTCGATGCATGGAACCAAATGAAGATAAAATATTTTTGGAATAATAATAGTTGGAATCAATTTTTGGCCCATAGCGGGGCAAAAGTTCGAATCTGCGGGGCAAAAGTTCGACCCATGTATTAACCCACGGAAAATTTTTCAAATTTCCTGAAATCTACATATTATCTTCAAATTTAGCGAACTTTGCCTGATCGTGCGAAAAATGTCACAACAATTTTACATTTTCACTTAGATTTGCGAAAAACTGCTATTTTTTGGGTATATTACAATTAACCCTGTTTTGGGCATTTCTTGATGAACATTTAGTGTGTATTTTTCGGCAAACATAAGTTTACGGCTGGTATAAAGTATGCCTGGCATAAAAGTATTGATATTTTGTGTTTTAGCCAACGAACTTTTGCCCCACACTAGATACGAACTTTTGCCCCACCGGTGGGGCAAAAGTTCGTTGATTGTCTTCAATTTTGAAACTGCTATAACTAAAAATGGGTAAATATTTTGACACAAGTTTGTTCAGCAAAGTTATAGCCAATATGTTGAAGGTTCGCTGTATGGTATTTGTTTTGTTTCATCTGCTATGATTTTCCTGGAAACTTTGATTATACCACTAAGGTCGAACTTTTCCCCCACATTACTCTAAACTATTCGTCAAAAATCAATATTGCTTGAATTTTAAGTGGAAACTCCGGAGTTTTTTTTTTCACATCTGAACCAAATTTTTCCGGACTGTTTTGAAACATTTAGTATAAAATGCGGCTTATTCTACCGATAATTGTAAGTCATATGATGCTCATAAGTAACTCAACTGTTAAGTTATAATATAAGAGAATACCCGAATGCACAGTTGCTTCGCTATTGACTGTTTAACGAGAAACTTGCGACGAGAAGGGTATAATGACTAAGTTGAAGGTGATGATTTCGCAATTAAAATGTAAATATCACCTCCAAACACTAGCGATTTTGCGGTGGGATATGACGTTTGATCACAATTCGGTAATAAGTTATGTTTTTCAGTTCCTTAATTAATATAGTTTCAGTCATTACAATTATTTCTTATGTATACCTAGCTGGTTTATGTTGAGCAACCATTCCTAGATGAGCTTCTTGTATTCCCGCTGATTTGGAAACAATTTTCGACGATTTTGAAGGAATCTCTGGAAAATCCTTTGGAAGAATCATAAAAAATAGTTAAATTCCATAAGATAATATTTCCAACAATGCTCCGAAACACATGTCCTTTAAAAAAAAATCTTAGGAATTGTTGGAATTGACAAAGTTTTCAGCCAAATCCAATAGATGTAATTCTTAGATACATTTTTAGATAGTCAGTTAACTTCTTGGAAAAATTTACAAAAATATATTGAATATATTGAAAATAATCCGCTTTAGAGTTATTGAATTCACCTCAGCGAACAGCTTAAGCAACTCATTCTCATACCCACTTGTTTCATCGTTCCGAAGTAAAAACTTGTCATCCTTCTCCGGCAATATGTTTTGTAACACTTGAAGATAGTCTTCTGAAGGCTACGTCATACGCACAGTTCTCGGCCATACGGCAACCCAATTAACTGGCGCAGCTATAGCAGTGATGATGACGATGACTGCGCGAAGTGACACCACAAGTTCAAGATCTTAGCGTAGGTAACTATTGGAAAAAGTTTCCACTCTAATGCCCACTGCTGTTTCTTGTTTTTGCCAACCGTTCCTGAGCGAGTCCTCGCCCCAAGTTGAAGTACGCACACACCTCTCCACTTCTCTCCAGCGATATAAGTTTACTTTTCATTATTATCGTTCTTGACTCCACCACCATCCGCCTGCGACCTCCCCAACCATGGGCGTCGCCAGGTTTTCCCCCTGTTAGGCAACCTCAGATGTTCATTCACGAATTTTACACGGGAACACACTTTTTGTGAGAAACTTTAGAAACATTCAGGGAAGATTCAACACTACGTTTTATTCCACAGTTAACTAAGTGGAATCCGAATCGCGTTGTAGTTCATGAACTTATCAACACATTCTTGAGAATATTTTTTTCAAAATTCAAACATACGGTTGATGTTTGTATCAAAATATTTAAATTCGCCTTTCTTCTGGATACACCCATGTCCCCAACGTAGTTCCCTCGCGCTTGCACCTCACCGGCAGCCAAGCCAGATCTGCTCTTGCTGTAAATTATATCATTACTTGATGTTACTGTTGCTCTTGGTGCTCTTGCTGCCAGGTGGATATTAGTATGCAAATTGAACTCCCTGGGAGCTTGCCAGAGTAGACAGACATGCCTGGATGTACCGGTTTCTCAAGATGTGTTTTGTGTGTGATGTTGAGCTATCGCAGAACCAGTTTCCTTATCGTCGACGACAACAAAAACAAGCATATGCTGCTACTTCTGGACTGACGCCGTGGTGCGTGGTTATGATGCCCTCTCCGTCAAACGAGTCGTCTAAATTTGGGATATTTTCATCGGCGACCGGTCAAGCGTGTCGATACGGATGCTTTCACTTCCGTACTTCGGTTGGGTTTGGTGATGAATCTTCCTCGTGGATAACGTAAGGTGATTCCCACATTGTAACCAATGAGTTTCTAGCTACACCTCTGGTCAGGCCTGGGGTATTGGACCCTTGAGCCCTTTCAATCAAGGGCCCCACCTAAGGATAAAAAAGAATTTACTATTCAATGTTTTATACATTAACAGTTTTAAGATTGAAATCAAAATTAGATTACATTTCACAACAAATATATGACTTCACTTTATTTTGTATTCTAGATAATGACATTATTTCATGCAATTTATCACAATCTTGTAGTTTCAATTGAAATTCTTATATTCGTTAATATTTGAGGTTATGTCAAAATCTTCAAAGTTCTTTTTAAGTTTACATATAAAAAACTGTCATAGCTTTATTGAAGATACTGTAGAAATAGTTCATAATGTCTTAAAAAAGACGAAGGTCATTGAGTACAGCTTAATTCATACATTTTGTTTATTTTCTATCAAGGTATTGTAATTATTTTCTTTTTAAACGTGTTTGACATTCTACAGATGACTCAGACGCAAGTGACCTGCTGTGCTTGAAGCGTCTATAATTTAAAAAATTCTTCAGATGACTTGAAGTTATCGTACGTTACGTTTTCATCCCTTTTAAATTATTGCGTTTTTTTGTGTAACTATTGAGATTTTCATCAAAAGATCAGAATTTACCGTGTTGACAAAAAAAGAAAATAAATACGATTCTTTGGTTTTGGTAAAATCTGGAATTCCGAAAATTTCTACTTTATAAAGTCCATCGCTGATACAAGAAACAGTACATTATTTACTTATGGCGCTGATTGATAAATAATCGATTGAGCGCCAATTGATAGTAAAACGCAAAATCACGACGTAATACACTGGAACCATCGGATGATGTTCTTTCCAAAACATGTTTGCAGGGCTTAATAATCCCATAATAAGCTAAATAATAGCAAACAAACTCATGAATATCTTGTCTGCTATCCGTCGGATTGAATTTCTCTCTTCGGCAAATTTCTTTATTATGGTTTGAAGAATGTGTTTTTACATGGGATAATAAGTTTGTACATACATTACAATACTAACGTGTTTGGAACATATCTCAAAATTTCTCCATAGTAATTTACACCTTTAAATCACCACCTAGAAAGCTGAAAATTTCACAGAGCACTATTTTCATGGTAAGGATGGTAAGGAACAGATGGGAGATTGGATTCTCAATCATTTTCAAATTTTGAACCGCCCTAGTATTCAGCCATTTGAAATTTTAAATAACTGTGATCTCTGATGTTCTCTTTGATGTTCTGAGTCTGAAAAATTCTATTTCAAGTAGAATTTTTACAACAAAGATTGACAATGTGTAGTAGTGTTAGAAAATGTAATGTGTATTTATTAAGCCTAGGGCGGTTCAAAATTTAAAAATGTTTGAGAATCGAATCTTTTATTATGTTCCTGATCATCCTTACCATAAAAATAGTGTTCTGTTAAATTTTCAGCTTTCCAGGTGGTAATTTAAAGGTCCAAAGACAATGTAGATTTATATGGAAGTTACTATGGAGAAATTTTGAGATATGTTCCAAACACGCTACTACTGTAATATGTGTACAAACTTTTTATCCCATACTAAAAACTCATTCTTCAAACCATAATGAAGAAATTTTCTGAAGAGAGAAATTCAATCAATATTCAATTGTTTGCGATTATTTAGCTTAATATGGGTTAAAGCCCTGCAAACATGTACAAATCCCAAAATTAGCTCAAAAGCCATTTGTTTCTTCAGAAAATTTCTCCATTAAGGTTCTAAGAACGAGTTTTTAATATGGGATGATAAGTTTCTACTTAAATTACAGTACTAGCGTGTTTGGAACATTTCTCAAAATTTCTCCATAGTAAGTAATTTCCATATAAACCTACATTGTCTTTGGGCCACCTTTAAATCATCACCTAGAAAGCTGAAAATTTCACAGAACACTATTTTTATAATAAGCATGGTAAAAAGCGTATGGGAGATTGGATTTTCAAACATTTGTTTAATTTTGAATCTCCCTAATTTAGCCATTGATTTGTTTAGCTTTCTTTGATTAGAACTTCAAATTATCCGAAGTAGCATTTTGAGAACAAATATAGACGATGAAGAAGAGTTAGAACATGGAAAGTGTATTTAGCCATATGAAAAATCAAATAATTTTATCTCTTATATTCTCTTTGATGTTCAGAGCCCAATAAACTCTATCCAAAGTGTATTTTGAGAACAAATGAAAATAATAAAGTAGAGTTAAAACATGTGAAGCCATTTAACAATTTATATAATTTTGATCTCTGATGTTCACTTTGATAACTAGTCGATCCATCGAGTACTTCTGAAGTACCTTCCAGTGACACTTTACGGGCACGACGCGTGGAAGTTGAAAGAGACAGATCGGAAAGCCTTCTATATTTTCGAACGTAAAGTGCTGCGGACAATACTCGATGGGAAACTAGAAAATTGTTTGCGCAAACGCATGAATCACGGTTTTTAACAAGTGTACACAGATGCGTAAAACATGGCAGACTTCAGTGGGCTGGTACTTAGTGTGAATGCCGGATAATTGTCGGCGAAAATAATATTCTGTAATGTAACCAGGTAGAGGTCGGCGACTTCATGACAGACTACGAATACGCTGGCTGTACACAGTGGACCTAGCGGCCCTAAGCAGGGGCAACTGGAGAGGTATTGCCCAAGACCGACGAGGATGGAGATCTACAATATACCCGACTATTTTATTGAAGATTAGTTTTGCATAGACATATTTAATTTTTGAAGGTGTTAGCCATAATGTTGGGAAAGCCAGTACCAGCAAACCGCTGGAGCTAACGCTAAGAGTATACTGATGAACTCATTTTTGAAATCATGCAGCATTACAAGCATAGTTTTCAATCATAAAACTGTTTATTCTAGAAAAATCATATCTATTTCATGGGAAATTACCAACATTTAAACGTATTATGTTGATTTCCAAAGTTGAGTATCTTAACAATATGGGTGAATACACGAGTTGTAAGACATCATTTTCTGTTTGAGGTTCCAACATTTTGTGGTTGAGAATGTTCTCTTGTATGGAAATCAATTTTGCCGTTTTCAATTCACGTTTCATCCAAATAATTATTTTAATTGATTGGGTGAAGTATCCTATGCTTCTAGTTTCAGTATACATTTTCAAGCAATTGGATTGGAGTCGCTTAAATCTGGCACCGCCTCTGATCATCTGAATTTTATCAGCGAAATCTAACAATCCTCGTTAGTAGATTTCCATCGAGAAACGTAACGACTATAAAATTTAAGATGCGCGATCCCAGCCCAAAATCGAAGCCCAAGTCACGCGCGTACCGGTTTGTGCCCTCGCGCGAGTAAATTTTATTTCGGTTGCGCCTCAATGAGTTTCCGATGAGTTGGTTATGATGAACAGCATGAACATGAACGGTTGCACGTAGGTAAATTAGGGTGGTTCAAATTGCGAGGCAGTTGAACAATCCATCCGTATCACCCTTTTTATTTTATATTTTGAACAGAATGATGGTACACATCAACAAAAAAAAAAAAAAAAAAAAAAAATGCCAATGAACAGTCATGGACTTTCAACCCCCCCCCCCTTATTTCATCTGCTTTACGAATTTGGTTAGATCCAATAAATCGTAACGTTATTGAATTGGCAAAGGCTGATACTAAAATTTAACAATAAAAACATTAGTCTTCCAACATGCATTGTTAAAATAATCCACAGTTATCTTTCACTTCAGAACTCAAAGCCTGAAAAACTTTCTGTAAGAGCTGGTGTTCCCCAAGGCAGCATTTTGGAACCAATAGTATACAATATTCTCACATCTGACTTAGCTGAATTACTTCAGGGACGTCAAAAATCTTTGTTTGCGAATGACACCAAACGGACTTAACCAAATTAGCTCAAAATGTGTTTGGTTTTTAGTAACTTTCTTCATTGTAATAATGAGCTTTTTATTGGCTTTTATCGGTGAAAGCGATACTACTCTAAGTGGAAGGAAGTAAGGAAAGTAATGAAAGAATATGATAGATAGAATCGCAAGCGAGCGACGAGAGAAATGAATAGAAGTTGAAAACTAACAGAGGGCCATATATGAACAACATAATCTAAACGACAAATTATAAAGCCATGCGGTGATTAAACTTTGGAAAACAAATTTCTTTATTATAGCTTGGATACTAGCTGTGACGAGCTGAGACGAAAATTGAATTGTCATTGTAAACATATAACATTGGGGCAATTCAAATTTTGAAAATGTTTGAAATTCAAATCTCCCATATGCTCTCTACCATCCTTACCATAAAAATAGTGTTCTGTGAAATTTTCAGCTTTCTAGGTGGTGATTTAAAGGTGGCCCAAGAACAATGTAGGTTTATATGGAAATTACTATGGAGAAATTTTGAGAAATGTTCCAAACACGCTAGTACTGCAATGTAAGTAGAAAATTATCATACCATATTGAAAACTCATTCTTAGAATATAATATAATTTTTCACATAAACTTCAACCTTTATTTTCACCAAAGTGGATGAAAGTTTAACAGAGCTCAATGTTCACCATAATAATTGTAGAGAGGTGAAATTTTCAAACCTATTTTCATTAATTTGAACCACCCTAAGGGTACATACCTTGGTGAAAAATAAAACACACAAAAACTGCTGGCCCATACCTAACGTTCTCCTCCGGACAGAGCTAGGTGTGTAACATATGGTTCAAATTTCTATCCGCTCAACAAATTCCGTCCGTCTGTCCGATAGCGCTCAGCTTTCCCCGTGTTTTAAGCGATGTTATTACTGCCAAGCCGACACCACCGGGTGAGCAGAAATTCCTTTTTGGACAATCGCTTATCGCGGTTTGGCTGACCTAAACATGGCCTTTTCCATTGCTTTTCGTTGTTGAAGTGTTCAACGGTGGAAAAACGCTCTGTTCGTTCGCGTAATAATTGGCAGTTGAGGCAGGAAAAGGGGGAGGGCGATGAAAGCTGGAGGTATTGACTGATTAACAGAAATTTTCTGCATTTGGCAGAGGTGAGGTGCGAGGGTTTTCATATTTGAAGTTGTTGCCTCCGTTATGCAATCAAAAGGTCAACATTTGGTTTGCTCTTGAAACAAAGGAACAAATTTCTCGACTAAAATGATCTTAAGCCATTTTCTTACCAAATAAGATTGGTCGTAGCTATATCTATATATTAATAAAAATGGAATGGTGTTTGTATGTTACGAAATGGTATGAGAACGGGAAAACCGATTTGCTTAGTTATTTTTTTTTTATTCTTCTTAAAGTGTTCCAACGTGTTCATGTGAAGAAAAAAACTAGGAAAGTTTTCGGAACATTTGGTAAAATAGGAGAAAACTAATATGTCGTTTGGTGTGACAGGTTCATTCCATTTTCAACAGACTACATGATGTCAAGACGAAGTTTGCCGGGACCATGTTGAATATTAAATTCAGAAAAAATAATAAAATTAATGGTAAGTAAATGGGTTCACGACACTGAAGACGGACATACAGTTGATGTTGAAATACGCGCATTTGTCAAAAGATACAAACTCTAGTGGTATTTAAAAATGTTGTACTAAATTCGGTTTTCACTTACTTACTAATGGACCCAGCAAACTTCATGTTACCATCAAGTAGGCTGTTGAAAAACGCCATGCATCGTCCCGTATAAATAGAAAGTTCCGTTCACTCCAGTTTTTTCGACTTTTGTGTTCAATAACCTGGGCTATTTGATTACACAAACACTTTAGAAAAAATAACAATGGGAAAAAATAAAAAATCCGAAAACCCTTTCTCAGGCCATTTCGTGACATACAAACACCACTCCATTTTTATTTATATAGATAGATAGTTTTATAGGTATTTTACTATATAGCTCGAAGATTTGGTTGATTAAATGAGTATTGATGGATTTTCCACAACAAACAATAAAATTTATTGTTTTTCTTATGTGGAAACCAGCAGACTAAACAGAAGCAACTAACTTTTTTCCTTTTTTGTTTTTCAGGTAAGAACCTCACTTTGGGAATCAGGTTTGTAAGGGAAACAGCCAAAAAATTAAATCCCATTTGGCTAGTTGTCCTATATGGCTCTCCATCTTTTGCTGAGCAGCTGAATTTATAATCTGAGATATTATAGACTACAGTACATTGGTTCATTAAGGGTTGACAAAATTGGGAAAGAACTAAAATCAGGAAAAACAATTTGTCTGGTTTCAAGTTTATTTTAACTAAAGGACTTAGTTTTATGGTTTTGTTAATATAAACATTGTTTTTTATTTCCATTTTCTATGTACCGTAATCCAAGGTAACATTGATCAGTTTCTTGAATTATTATAAACAAAATCAAATTTCAAAATTTCGGTCTTTAGATGATTGTATAGACGTGGCCAAGGTCATAGTTGACTTTATGCACCCAATATTTCCAGCATAGACGTGCTTATTCTGATTAAATTAAACATCAATTTAAGGCTGACAAAATCGGGCAAAAAACGATGTTAAAATCGGGGGTAGACAAAATCGGGTCATTACTGTATAGAAAATAGAGATTTTACTACGATGATTGTGGACCATCAATGACATTCCGTTTGCTTAGTATATTGGTACACGCACATTTTTAATAGTTTATTGATATTATTTTTAATATCACATTTATTTCTAATATCTAGGTGTTTGCGTTAGGCAACACTGTCATCCATATTTGATTGAACCGAATTAAACTATTATTAACATTTTGTTAACAATACATTACATTTCATTTACCGTATTTATAATTTTCCAGGTGAATTGAGTTCACGTTCGTTCATTAATTGGTTTATCGAGGCATTAACCGCTGAAACGGTCATTCATCTTACAATTGAGTGCACCTGTTTTCAATATATTAAACATAACCTAATTTATCCTAAATATTCAAGAAACTCATAGTGACAATGAAAATCACGATGATTTTTCTTCTTGGAATTATTGATAATTTTTATTTACGTTCGCCTAAATGAATCAACATTGGATATTGTATGTAACTCATTAGTATGACGGTGTGGCTCATTTAGAATTGGAACATAGGGGGAGATCCTCCAATGCCGGATAGCACCCAATACCGGACAAAGTCAAAAAATTGAGAAATCAAGGTCCAATCTAGATGGTGTATTGGAAGAAAATAAAGCTATTATAGAGAGTAATGTTTGCATAGAATAACACATCCTTGAAATATACATGCCTTTTTCAAAAAGTGGCAAAATAGTTTGGATCACGCAATAATAAAAATGGAATGGTGTTTGTATGTCACGAAATGGCTTGAGAACGAGTCAATGGATTTACCTGATTTTTTCACAGTTAGGTTCTTGAAGTGTTTTGACGTGTTTGTGTGTTTAAGGTGAAGATGAATCGAAGCCAATCTTCATATTTTCAAGAGCACGGATCTGGAGAACCAAACATCCGTTTGAGCTAAAAACCTTATCGATTGGTCACCATCAGCTAGTGACCAATCGATCAAGTTTTCAACTTAAGTGGATGTTTGGTTCTTCAGATCCGTGCTCTTTTTTATATGAAGATTGGCTTCGATTCATCTTCACCTTAAACACACAAACACGTCAAAACACTTCAAGAACCTAACTGTGAAAAAATCAGGTAAATATATTGACTCGTTCTCAAGCCATTTCGTGACATACAAACACCATTCCATTTTTATTTATATAGATAGATAGATAATATAGAAGATAGCGAAAAATCTCTCAGTTGGTCTGAATTGGGGTCAATTAGGTGAAAATTTACGTAGATTTCATCATCCATCAAGAAAAATCCTCAATTTTCGTCAACACTTGATCATACAGCTTCCTTGTACGTTGTCTACAGACAATCTGTTTAGTTGTCTTAGGTTGTGTTCAGGAGGCTTCAATATCTGGAGATGAATCCGTTGTACGGTACTACGTTCAGCACCAAACTATTTGGTCAAATCGGTATCAGAAATGTTTGGATTCGACTCTATGGACCTGATAACCTAAATCCACAGCTGACGGCGCCTAGTAACAATGATAGTGGCTTGCGGTCAGTCTAAAGAATTTCTTAGTACTTTTCCAGTTCATGGCACACCGTATTTCTTGACAAACCAATCACTTTCGCAGTTCTTAATCCTGATCAAGATGTTTTTTCCAAATTTTTGTGCAAAATTATTTTTTTTTTCTTCTTCCACGATGAATTTCAAGGAAATACGTTCGAGCCAAGCTGCGAAAAAGACATCTGATGTGAACAGTTCAGTTTCTAAAATCGACCACTAGAATCGCTGTGAGAACCAAACATGATTGTTCCAAATCTGAGTGCGTCATACCAGTAGAAGCATTAACCTAAGAATGCTAATGTCGCTACTGTTCGTGTTACCAACATCTAGTTTGCCACGCGCTGACAGCTTGAGTACCGGTCCTCAAAGTGTCAAATAAATTTTGAAATCATCCACTACAACATGCCATCGAACAAACAATGAATAGATACAGTTAAAGGTGATAATAAACTAATTCAGTTTTGTTAGAATAGCGCTATTAGTGTTCTACTACTAATGTTTCTATTGTCATACCCTATAGGGTAACCCGGTGTTATAGGTTCCACCCGGGCAATTTGCCCCTCTTCGATATTTAACGAATAAGATTCAATATAAAATTGAAAATGACTGGGAATCCTTACTATCCATGAGACTGTCTCACTATGAATTGTAACGCGCAACAAAACAGAGATAATACAGAAAATATCAAAAAAGGGGGAGGGGCATATTATACTGTGTTACCCTACCAGGGTGCTAGCTTCAGAATAATCCTCAAAAATTTATTTTCAATCCTCTGCAGAGCCTTGATACTGGTCCCAGACAACCAGAATGTACGTATAAGGAAATCAACTTTTGCGTTATGCGATACTAATATGTGCAAATTTAAGGTATAAAAATGGTGGCGATATACGTGTATATGTTAAATGATGAAAAACAGATTACAATTGATTTATGATAACAAAATTTATTTGTCTGCTGCTACGGATTGATCGGAATTACTTTGTAAGAGGATACGGGATGTAACCAAATGTACATTCGAAAAAATTTACATTCAGAAAATAGCGTTTTGTGCGGAGAAACTCATTGATCAAACGATTTCATTCATGGATGTTCTCCTTCTTCTTCTTCTTTCTGGCGTTACGTCCCAACTGGTACAAAGCCTGCTTCTCAGATTAGTGTTCTTCCACAGTTATTAACTGAGAGCTTTCTTTGCCGATTGACCATTTTTGCATGTGTATATCGTGTGGCAGGTACGAAGATACTTTATGCCCTGGGAATCGAGAAAATATTCTCTACGAAAAGATCCTTGACCAGCGGGATTCGAACCCACGACTTTCAGCATGGTCATGCTGAATAGCTGTGCGTTCACCGCTACGGCAATTTGGGCCCCGGGTGTTAAATAATTTGTATAAATAAACAACTTTCTTCGTCAACTGTTAAGCGACCTCTGGTTGTCTGGGGTCTTTGATATTGATACAGCATACATCATTGACGGCCTGAACATTTGTTGGAGATCATGGTATCGTTTTGATTTTCTGCTCAAGAGTAGATACTGACATTTTATATACAGTCAGTGACAAAAGTAAATAACCAAATGCTGTGTCCATACAAAACACCCACTGTATACACCAGAGTATGCGACATTCAAAGGCTTTCTCTGACTCTTAGAGAATAAAATTTTGATCTATTTTGCTTTAACAAGGCTGAAGCATTGACAAGGTTATTAAAACAATGACAAAAAAGGCTTTGCATGGTGAAGTGATTTTACAATGTACTACAGTAATGTAGTAATCATAAATTACATTCAACTTCTAAAATATGAAAATTACCAACTACCGAAAAGCTAAACATTACATATAATTTGCAATTGGATTAGATGGACAAATTGATGTGAAGATTTGCGAAAAAGTTACACGTCTTCTCAGTGAGAATCGAACTCACGACTCCCCGATCTCTAGTTGGGGCGCGTTAACCACTACGTCATGAGAGGACTCATGAACGCAGAAGTTAACCTGAATTCGATTTCAGCTCAATAATCACGTGGTCCTCTTTCGCAAAGTGCACCTCTTTCGGAAGAATTAGATGCCCATCCAAACACAACGCTTTCCATATATATTCAATGCCTAGCCCGAGAGCGCATTGTTTTTTAGGTATAGGAATAGCACACTACACTAGCCAGCAACTGCGCTGGCTGAGGTTTCTATTGTGTGGGCTTCCAACCGGTAACCGGTCGTTTGAGAACGTCGCGACCCATTGGAAGCCCACACAATAGAAACCTCAGCCAGCGCAGTTGCTGGCTAGTGTAGTGTGCTATTCCTATACCTAAAAAACAATGCGCTCTCGGGCTAGGCATTGAATATATATGGAAAGCGTTGTGTTTGGATGGGCATCTAATTCTTCCGAAAGAGGTGCACTTTGCGAAAGAGGACCACGTGATTATTGAGCTGAAATCGAATTCAGGTTAACTTCTGCGTTCATGAGTCCTCTCATGACGTAGTGGTTAACGCGCCCCAACTAGAGATCGGGGAGTCGTGAGTTCGATTCTCACTGAGAAGACGTGTAACTTTTTCGCAAATCTTCACATCAATTTGTCCATCTAATCCAATTGCAAATTATATGTAATGTTTAGCTTTTCGGTAGTTGTTAAAACTTCCACTCGGCTGGTTGGCCGTAAACCACGATTCATAATTAAAACAAGTATGAAAATTACGTTTGTGTGTGTTAAAGGTACGTTAACATTTTCGCACTTTTATTTGTCATACTATAGAAAAAAAAACAAAAACCTTTTCAGAAATCAATTAGACATCACATTAGTAATCGAAGAAAAAGTTATATAGAGAACATTAATTATTTTCTCCAAACCAGCATCCACGGAATGTGTCACCTCCGAACTTCACTCATCACAGTTCCATTTCCCCCCCACATTTGGTCCAATCGAAACGAGTTCCACCGGTTAAATTTTTAACGTTTTCCCTCCAGAGACCTTGTGGGCCCGATTCCCGCAAATCAACGCGCAACGGTGCCAAATTTTCGCACACTTTGCAGCATTTGAATATGACCGTACCTCCTCACGGTTTCACGGGTTTTCTTCCCCCTCCTTGGCGGGTTGGCCATTACAATGGCCAAGAGGGCTACGCATCCACCACGCTCTTGATTCACCTGTGCATTTGGGGCTGAATTGTGGGTCTGCGCGCTTTGCCCATGTTTAGCATTTTGAGCGCTCGCGAACGAACATAAATGAGGCACGAACGAATATGTGCGAGCAGGTTTTCCTGCTTCTGCTTATTTTTCCCTGGTCCAGAGGATGCGGATTCGGAGTTTTGGTGTGTTTTCAGTGATGACAAGGCTTGGTCAAGACGAGTTCAACGAACCTGATAATTTTTTTACGTTTTTGCCAGTTTGTTGCTATTATATCATCGGATGATGCTTTATGCAATGTTTGGTTTTGCCGTTACACACGCAACATCTCGTAATGATTTACGAATTTAAATGCTATAGAAAATCTTATCATCATTTACCTCCGTGTCAAGAATCCTACAGTGGACTGCATACTCACATAACACCGCTAATCCGAGCTCCAGCAGTGCGACAAAAGTGCCATTCCTTCGAAAATTGATTGCTACCGCAGCAGTGTCAGTATGGTCACAATTGATGCAAACACATAAAGTGAGCTCCAATTGCAGCAGCAAACAAAGCAAACCCCAGCAAAAACGTAATTCCTGCCAGAGGACATACCTAGCTACAAACGTCTAAGTAAAAGACCCACGTCAGGAATGTACTGAAGTCAAATGCGACAGCGGCACCAGGAACGGTTTTGGTCGTGAAATCCATAGTTCATTGCCGTGACGTCGTGGTCACACCGGTCTTCGCGCTGCCCGGACAAACGTTAGCTGCTGATAGTGCCTTTCTTGATGACGACTACCATGGGCGTAATTAGGGATTCTAAAGATTCGTTTTGGTATTTCTACTACGATTCTTCCAACAGTTACTCCCAAAAATTGTTTGAGGAACTTGTGTGGCAGTGAATGTATATGTCATGGACCTTAGCTTTTAACACCCAAATAATAGCTACCATAAAAGAGTCAACTAACAGCAGGCTGAGAATGTAGCATCAGTTTGCACATCTAATGCCGCCTTGATATCGATGAATCGTTTGGATCTGGAATTTACGACATTTTTTGGAGCAATTGCCTTATATTAAAGATCTGATCCGTTGTCGGTTTGATGTTTTCCTACGAACTCGTTTACTATCCGTGAAAAATGGCAGATGATCTGGGATAACACTTTGTGCGTTTACCTTATGCGTAAATTTGTTAACTTTTCGAAATAATGATTTTAATTGTTAAGGCTGACACTACAGAAGATTCATATCTCACATAAGTTCTGCAAACTATATAAGCAAGAAAAATGTGGTTCTTACTAAAAATGGCATCGCCGAAAACGATTCCGTTGTCAAAATTTTTTAAAGTATGCTCAATTAGGCAACATTACCGAATTACTGTTCTTCTTATCGGCATTACGTCCCCACTGGGACAGAGCCTGCATCTCTGCTTAGTGATCTTATGAGCACTTCCACAGTTATTAACTGAGAGCTTACTATGCCAATGACCATTTTTGCATGCGTATATGACTCGTGTGGCAGGTACGAAGATACTCTATGCCCTGGGAAGTCGAGAAAATTTCCAACCCGAAAAGATCTTCGACCAGTGGGATTCGAACCCACGACCCTCAGCTTGGTCTTGCTGAATAGCTGCGCGTTTATCGCTACGGCTATATGGGACCGAATTACTGTTAAGGAAATTGCCTACCTTTAGGCGTATTCCGTGGTTCGAGGTATTTTTAATTTTAAAGTCACTCAAACAGTAAATGACTTGTAACCGTTTGGCCTCTATATTCGGCTTCAGGGGCCATGAATTAAGTAAGTAACGACATTTTCAATACTACCGAACGTTGTTTACATAGGTGATCAATGTTACCCCATATCAGCTATATCAAAAAATCGCTTAAAGTATTTTTTAACATGCTTAAATCTTTCAATAGGGTAAGGGATCTAATTTTCGACCCATTGATAAAACAAACGTTATTTTAACTACTATTTGAAATTTCCAAACATTTATAAATCACTGGAATATGCCATTGCTGTTATATCTATCATGATCCAATAAAAAATGCATCTATAAAACGGAATTTTAATCCTAAATTGATAAATCCTGATTTTCTTGTGTCTGAATCAGTCCTTTTTCTTCCATTGATGAAAATTCGTCACATATTCAGTACATCAGTATAAAAACTGATCAAAGTGATGCCTAATCGATAAAGTTTGGTAAAACCTGATAAAATTTAAGCAAATTATTATTAATTTTGTGCATCTATAAGCGAAAATAAATTTTATTACGCGTTTGAAATTGTTCGAAAATTGAAACACCAGGTTTCAATTTTCGACCGATCGAAAAAGCATGCCATGATTTCAGCAGGTGATGTGTTTTAGTTTTCGACCCTTCATCAAAAGTAAACATCGTTCAAAGTGGTAATTGTTTTTTCGTGGAGTTGAATTTCTTGCTTCAACGGTTTTTAACCAAAACGGTAAGAAAAATACTGATCTTGTTTCAATTTTATCAAAATTATATGGATTAACATATTATAGCGCCCAGAACAGTACAGACAAGTCTACGCAGAAACCGAAATCCAGCAAATAGCATCTAAGGTAGTCAACAAGAACTCGATTATGGAACTCCGAAATTTCATATACATATTCAATTCAAGATTGGCGGAAAAATATCTATCAGTCCGTTATTCGTCCTAGACCGACCACAATGAAGGAGGAGACCGAATTTGAAAAGTTGATATTCGGCAGTCAGCGACGGGGATGGCTAGTGAAACGTGACTCAATGTTGGAGCATGTTGAAGGGTTTCTTGATATTGCTGAAAGGCAAAACTATTTTAAATATAACCATCCAGGTGAATTGATAGAGCAAGATTAATAATATCGCAATATTCTTAGAAAGGAGTTGAAGAGAGAATCCGAAATGAAGAAACAAGACCACGCTGGAGCAAAACGATTCGAGCAAAATGTGTAGTGAAAAAAAAGAAAACAATGTACCGAAATGACCCATAAAATAAAATTCAAAGCCTAAAAAAGCAGTCAAAGTCGAGAGTTAAAAGAAGAATTTGAGGTTTTACTTGAACTATTAAATAATGAAATTAAATAAATGTTTTAAACAAAATGGTTTTACATGTTTAAATGACAATTGTTGTACTATATCCTATCGCAACAGTAGAATATAATGTAGTTTGATCCACGTAAAACCGTTTAAATGGTAGAAAAATCGATCAGTGTTCATGAATGTCGCTTTTCCTTGGTCGTACAGGTTGTACATAAGGATCAAGAATCCACCATTCAATCATCAGCAATAATCGAAAATGAAAAAAAAAACACATTGAACATTGCTTAAATTTGGAGCAAAAAAAAAACGTAAAACGATGATGGTTATTTTCTTCTCAAATCATGATATCGTAGTTCACAACTTAATCACGCAATTCCACAAACAAACTATTAGACTTTTGACGAAACGTTTTACATTCAATATCTTGAAAGGATGTGACAGGGATACAAAACCAGTATTTATGGTATTCAGGAGCCTTCCATAGATCTATCAGATAATAACTGTTGAACTGCTTATCATAAAGTTCGTTACGGAAATGGGAAGCTTACACTGTTTCCACTGGAATGTAATTCTAGAGGAAAAATCATTGAAGAATATTCAACAGTTTCAAGTTTTTTCATACAATATACCCGCTATATTGTTTCAATCTGGTACAGGTCGAAAATTAGCACATGCATGGGTCGAAAAATAAAACAGTGGGTCGAAAATTAGCACAAAAAGATAAAGTCATTAATCTATAAAAATACAAAAAATGCAATGAAAAATCATCTAATATAAGTTACACATGAACAAATAATATGTTTTTCTATTCGACTACCAAATTTGAATATTAGTTGATGCTTTTTTGCAGGGTTTTTGGGAGTTTTCCACTCATATGCTGGTTTCATGGGTCGAAATGTAGTGCTTTTACCCTGTACAAAATACAGTATATAGTCTCGAGCTATGGGTGGCAGTACTTGTTTTAAAAAAATAAAATTTGCAGCATTTGTATTTCCAAACGAAATATTAAAGAAACATTATCAATTACGGTAATTGAATCTGACAATTAATCCAAATAGATAGCTACAGGGAATAGACAAAATGATTGAGACAGTCAAAATTTTGCTCAAATTCAAATGCTTATAACTTCTTGAAAAAACGATGAAATTAGCTGTATCTGGAAGCATTCGATGGTAAAGTTGGTCTAGTTTCAGGAATTTGCTTGGACATGCATATTGGGCCCCGGAGATGTTCTGGATTTTCCAAGGTCATGTTCAAATCACATTTTTTCCAAATCACATGTCAATCTAACATCCATTTCTAACCGGAGAAGAAGCAGTGCAGCACTTCAAGAAACAAGTTGGAACTGAAGTTTGAAATGTATTGACTGCATCAGATGTTATGAAGACAAATAGCCTCTGGAGTCAACAGCAGATGAAGGGAATATCAATTGGATTTTTTTCTACGAGTGGTGCGAGGTGAAATTTGTCGATCTTGTATAGCGAAGTGACAATTATCGACATGATTGAAGTGACTCTCCATTTGATTTACACGGTGAGTCACTTCACTCGAGTCGATAATAATAAGAATGTGAGAAATCCAATAATTTTGTATATTTGGATCGTGAGAATTTCATGATAGCTCAATGTTTTTCTTTTTATTCAAAACAAGATCTATTTACATCAGTTAGCTACTTGTCAAAAATCGATGTAGTAATTGCGTAAAGGTCAATTGAATTTACTGTTGAAAATAGTGTATTATTTATTCTTATAAAAATAGTTACATAAATTTAATCAAATTTTAACAACTATTGTATTTTTTATTATTGAAAACATATTTATTCTTTAACTGAATACGTACAAATAAATTGATTTATTGATTTAGTTTTCGGAATAAATATCTTCATATTCAGTTTTTAATATGTACTTTTGAATAGCCTTCTATACATTGTTTTTTTTTGTGTTGAAAATATGTACAGTTTTATCGTATAAACATTAAATAGTAAAAAAAACAATGCAAGTATCAACTGAATGATTTATTTCAATCCATCCCTTTTTTAATGTTTGACTCAAACTTTGTGAGAATTTGTGAAATTGGTGAGAGACTCCAAAAATAGTTTTTTAATTCAAAGATTAAATTAAAATCTTAAGTAGTTTCGAATATTTTAAAGTATTTTCTGTTTGATTTTTTATTATCCCTTCCAAGCCCAGCTAAAATATCGGTATTATAATGATAACATTTGATAAGAATATTTTGATATGTTTTAACTGTTCAAACCATTGTTCAATATTTTTATCACGCGTTACATTTTTATCAATTTTATTCGTATTCCTTATTAGTCGACGTTTTGTCATGTATTATCATATTTTTTTTTCTTTTCGATAGGTTGTCGTGTTCGACATTTTATTCTTTCGGCGTTTTGGCATTCGACGTTTTGACTTTCGACGTTTTATCCTTTTGGTGTTTTGTCCTTTTGACGTTTTGTCCCTTCGACGTTTTGGCATTCGACGTTTTGGCATTCGACATTTTGTCTTTCGACATTTTGTCACCCAACCGCCATAGTGGTGGTTTTGAACTATGTATCATAGCTATAGGTTTTGGATATTGCATCGATCATTAAATTCAATTGTTCAGTCAAAAATTCAAATTTAGAAGGAGGTGTGTTACTAGAAGTAGATACATGTTCTTTTAGGTTTTTCCGTTTTTGTTGAGATGAAATAGAAATTACATGCGGTGACATAAGCATGGGCATTTCCGTTTGAAATGAAACAATTTGAGCGATTACCTGTAGGAAGACAATTCGAACGGGAGGAAATGAAATTACCTGCGACGAGTGTACCCCATTAGGCATAAAAACGTTAAGCATAAGGACGTTAGGCATAAAGACATTAATGCAATGGATGTTAGACATAAAATACGTTAGGCATAATGGACGTTTGGCATAAAATAACTTGCGCGTGTGTCATTATAACAGTTCTCATATCAAAAATTGTTCGAGTCTTCCGTCGTCTATCACCTATAGTAAGCGAGTTCGTGGGAAGTTATCAAGCCGGCTTCGTTGACGGCCGATCGACAACGGACCAGGTCTTTACTAGTTAGACTGGTGGTGAATGCGTCCAAGACAAAGTACATACTAGCGGTGGGGCCGAGCGCGACAGAGCTCGCCTAGGTAGCAAAGTTACGATAGACGGAGATACGTTCGAGGTGGTCGACGAGTTCGTCTACCTACCTTGGATCCTTACTGACGGCTGACAATAACGTTAGCCGTGAAATACAGAGACGCATCATCAGTGGAAGTTGGGCCTACTATGGCCTTCACAAGAAGCTGCGGTCAAAAAAGATTCACACCCGCACCAAATGCACGATGTACAAAACGCTCATAAGACCGGTAGTCCTCTACGGGCATGAGACGTGGACTATGCTCGAGGAGGACTTGCAAGCTCTTGTGGTTTTTGAACGCCGAGTGCTAAGGACGATCTTCGGCGGCGTGCAGGAAAACGGCGTGTGGCGGCGAAGGATGAACCACGAGCTCGCCCAACTTTACGGCGAACCCAGTATTCAGAAGGTGGCCAAAGCTGGAAGGATACGATGGGCAGGGCATGTTGCAATAATGCCGGACAGCAACCCTGCAAAGATGGTGTTCGCTTCGGATCCGGTTGGCACAAGAAGGCGTGGAGCGCAGCGAGCTAGGTGGGCGGATCAAGTGCGCACCGATTTGGTGAGCGTGGGGGCAGAACCGAGGATAGAGAGATGCGGCCACGAACCGAGTATTGTGGCGTGGAATTGTTGATTCAGTATTATCTGTTTAGACGTTAACTAAATAAATGAAAAATGAACCAGCAAGAATCCACAAAACAGCATATTATTGGAACAAGGACCCTTTCGTATAGTCATTATATTGACCACATAAGTATAAAAAAAGCCTATGATTCAAAGAATGGAAAATTTAATGTATGATGGGAGTATTAAGAGCGATAGTGATATTGCAATAAGAATAAGTTTGTCTTGAAAGAACAGTTTAATTATAAAAGAAGAAAAATTTTCGGATTTAAACATTAGCAGCACTAACTCCAATAATTTTGTTGACAGTATAACTATAAAGAACAGCCTCCAATTTAAAGAAGGGATAATGTCTGATGAAAAATTTGCCAATAATATGTGAACAACCAAACACAAAAGATGAGCAGCACTTACAGAATCGTTCATATTCTTGGCAATACGCCCCAACCCAAGCTCTTAGCTTAGTGTTATAGGACCACTTCCATAGTTATTAACCAAATGTTTGCTTTGCTGAAGTGGCCATTTTGTATTCTTATTTGTGCACGATACATGAGCACGTTTACACTTCATGGCCAAGGATGCTGGATCGACTGGAAACCGAACTAAAATACCTTCAGCATGACTTTACTCTATGGTCGCAGAAGTTACTACAAAGCTTATGAAGGCAATTACCAGGATTTTCATGCTAATCATTTAATCAAGTATTGTCCTTGATTAAAAAAAACACTTACAATTTTTTATTTTGGGAATTATGCCAAACGTCCATTATGCCTATCGTATTTATGCCTATCGTACTTTTGCCTATCGTATTTATACCTAACGTCGTGCACCCACCTGCGACAACATCGGCATAGAAGTTTCTTCGAACAATTCTTCTACGGAAGAAAATTAGCTTGTGGATGAGCATGATTATAATTTACCTGACGGGTTCAATAATTTAGCAAACGATCGTTAATTGAAAAACGAGAATTGTTGAGGACTCTGCCTGGGACTACGAAAAACGTTGCCGTTCATCTGCCTAGTGCGAGCATCAAAGATTCGTTTGCGCGAAGGGCAATTCCGAATGTTCGACTTATGGTTGCCCCCGCAATCTGCAAATACGAACTTTTTGGTATCTTCCTTCAGAGAACAGACATCTTTATTGTCAGAAGAACCTCTGCAAATCATGCATTTAGTATAGGCTGACCATAAGCCAACCAAATAAAAACGGGACAAATAAAAAACAAAAACGGGACAATTTTAAAAGACATAGATTATGCGATTGTGCTACTTTTCCCCGAATGGCCCGTTCCCTTGTAAAGCAATAAAGCTCAAAAAAGTGCAATAATAGTCTTTACCCGAGCAGGCGAAAAAGCTAAGTAATAGAAAATTTTGATATAGACATACAAAAGTGATATTAACTTGAAAGATATAAGAGATAAAAGATCCGAAAATAATATCTAAAATTTTGATATTATCTTCAGATCTTTTATCTCTTATGTCTATCAAATCAATATCAATACCATTAAGGTCAGAACTTTGCTTCTGCTCGGGTAGTGAGATAGTGTTGAGTTAGAAAGATCGATAAGCTACCAAAGAAGGAGATATTTGATCATTCTCGACTAAATACATATTGCACAAAAATACATATTGTTCACCACCTTGAAATGCGAAAGGTTCTGACAATTATGAGTGTTATGACTTCTCGGAGAACTGAGCTGTTCGGGGAAACGGGGTTTTCGGGGAACTAGCATTCTGAGAACTGGCAGGAGAACGACATTCGGGAAACCGCCATTCGAGGAAAAGTAGCAGAACCAGATTATGCAATCCTAAGCTACATGTCTGTATGATTCAATACAAATCACTTAAGAACCTTGGAGCGCAATCTTTGATTTCCGAAAAGCAGCGTTTTTTAAGTATTTCACAAAAAAAATCGTTACACTTTTCAATTTTTCCAATTCAAACGTAAATTTTTCTAATATTTCATTACTTTTTTGAAATATTCACTTTTTAAATAGTTAATTCAATCAATTGCGTATCAGAAGTAAACACATATAGATGTTCTTTATAATTTTAGGTATTATAGAATAATTATCCTATCAAGATCATTATTTTGAAAATCTTCCAAATGAGTAAAGAAACGCAAAAAGTTTAGCATAAGCATGTACGGATCAAGTTTAACTCTGTTTGAGAAACTAGTAATTGCTTGGAAAGTAGATGAGTAAGACAATATACTCTGAATTATTTCTAAAAACTGTTTGTTATGTTTTTAATGTTATTGTTTTACTGGTGTTGAAAATTACGTGCCAATTCTCCATTCCCTAAAATACGGGACAATTCGTGCATTTTCCATAAAACGACGGGACAGCCCGTCGAGAGGATGAAAACGGTACTGTCCCGTTTAATACGGTACGTATGGTCAGCCTAATTTAGTATCAATGCGGCAATGTTATGTACCATGATCACAGTTTTGGCACCGACATCACTGAGTGGGTACTGGAAAATGTTCTCATGTTAAATGGACATCGAACATAACTTTTGCTTTTTCTAAAACAATTATGCACTTAATACACTTTTGTCGAAGTGAAGCATATAATATTGTTGAGAAGGCCCTTTCTGGTTAATGCCAGATTGGGATCACTTTTTTTATAAAAATTACATAGTAAATCATCTATTCCATTTTTGATCTCTTCAGGTGACTTATACTCATTTGAAAGACCTTCCAAGATGTCCTTGAACAAACGTTCTGTTTTTTGTCATAAGCAAAAAAAAAGTTCTTTTTCTCTATAAGATGCTTAAGAAGAAGTCCGCGTTCCTTAAGAGTTTCCGGCAAAACGTGGCAGTCTCCTCTTTTTGCTATTTGGAAGGAAACTTTGATTCTCCTAAGGGAGTTCAAGATCTTCTGTCTAAACTGACCAGGATGAGCGACAGCCTTTGCTTCCTCGCTTGAATCAAAGAGTCTGGGCTAGAGACGGCTTCGATTTAATGTTCTAAAAATTTGTCTGAACCATCAAACTGATTGTTCATTTTGATGCAATTATAAACTTTAACCACTTGACCCTTGTAAGTAAGCACGCATTCCAAAGAAACGTCCTTTCTTCCATATTTGCCCCGTTTAGTTACAGTTTTAAGCCCCACTTTTTAGAAGGAAGTTTTGAATTTAGAGATTCCCCCTCCTTTTTGTTTGTAGTAGCAACCATGTTCAGTAATTAATCATAGAGACCTTCTTAGGTTTTTTTTAATACGGCATCCAAGAAGGATTTTCACCGTTAGCTTTCGCTGCCGGGTCCACCTAAAAATCGAAGGCACCTTTTCAAATATGGATTTAAAAGGGATCAATAGGTACGAAAAAGTAACACTGAAAGATATTGTTTTTGTAAAACCTGACTGTGCCTCTGAAAACCATCACCAGCAGTAAGTAGCCTGATGGAGGTGGTTTGACACATGCGCAGATCTTGATGCTACCGGTTCATTGCAGTCGCAATACGTCCCCTCCTGCAACTTGCACACTGCAAACAAGCAAGTTAAGACCTACAGCCCATTGATTGCATGCTCCAACAAATTCCGTCAACACCCTGTCAGTGAAATGGCCAACCGACGACAAAGGCGTCGATAAAATTTGGCAATGTTGCCGCTGCCTTGCTAATTTGAATATCGTTAGAAAATCTTCACACCTTTTGCAGAGCTAGGACTCTGAGCTGCGAGGGTCGGTACTTGCTGTTTTATACCCCCGGAGGGTGCAAAATAGAACATTATTGACAGGACTTCCGGTGTTGACGCAAACTGACCGTCCATACGTGTTTTCTGTTCGACTCCTTCCATCGCATCGATTGGGCAATCAACTGTGACCCGTCATGTTTCGGGACCAGTTGCGAAAGTAGATTAATTGAATTGCACTGGTCATGGATCGGGGTGTCCTCGAGTGAACAATGTCCCGATCGCTATCTTGCCATGGATAGTTAATGAGCTGTTGATATTTAAACTTCCATTTCCTGCCACCGGATCGGCGAGTAAGGGTCGAGGAATTTATCACAAAGTCACCCGATATCATCTGAATAATTTTAATCGATTAAAATAACGATGACAATCTTTCCGCACGCAAAAAAAGAATGCACCGTTGCTAGCAAAGCGAGGTAACTGGTTTTTGGGGTTCATCGGAACCGAAAACATAAAATCCGTTGCTTCTGCTGGGCCATGGATGTCGTTCTGACCGATGATTGCGATGTCGTCTATCGATTTCAATTAATTTTCTCCATTTCCACCACCCTCAGATGTGTGGAAGCGGTTTTTTACGCGCCATTTGTATCTTCGAGATGTAATCATGAACTTTGGACTGGTTCAAGTAATTGAATCGGAAAACCTTGTTAGCGTAGACATTTGCTAATGTGAGCATTTTTCGAACACCTGTAGACAGACCCTTTAGACGATAACTCAGGGAGTGTGGATTTGACGGACAACCAAGTCCCTTAAGATAAACACTAACACTAGGCATTCTGTGCCAGCCTAACACCTCCACGCATCGAACTGGTTTGGGCGTCGTTTGTCCAGCGTGACACAAGACCGAAGACCGCTGACCAAGAGAGCCCAAGCCAAGCGGGAGTCCAGCGCAATAATTGCTGCCGCGCTGCGCTGGTGGTAATGATATAAATTAATATATTTTTCGATTTTTTTTTCGCTTCGATCTCCAAACCGGTATCTATTTAAAGTCGAGGTGAAAAGCCAGTAGAGGCAAGCATTGGTTTGGACCGGGCAGGCAAGCAAAAAAAAAAACGCCGATGATGAAACGAAGAAAATCAGCTAAACACAGGAAGAAAGCGATATCCACAGGCATTATGCAGTCCGGATCGGGCTTCTTCCTGGTCCTTTTTCCTTCTTGTTCATTGATGGTTGTAGCCGGCTTATTGACATATGGGTGGGACCCCAACCGCCCGCCGCTCGCCACACCGATTAGCATGAGTTGACGAGTAGGAGCCATGGGGCGGGGAGGTGCGTGGCTTGTGTGTAACATTAGAGAGACAGTGCACTAAGGGGTATTTGGGCAACTTGCTGGCTAAAAGTGTTTAGAGACATTTTTGACATTATTTGCGTTCATTTAGTAGCAAATTACATTTTGAACGGTATACACTCTCAATCTGGGCTGCAAAACGGTGAGTCGACAATCAGGAAGGAGCGACCAAAACAGCTCTGGTCTACACAAGTTCCTACCTCACGTTCACGGGTCAAATGATGACAAAGACCGCCGGCCAAAACGCCACTTTAAGGATTTGTGTTCCAAGATAAATCTCAGAACTACCAATATAATCAGACATTGCAGAATTCGCTCTCATTTGAGTATGAAGCACGATCAAAGCAAGCAAAGAAAAACATCCCATCTGTTGCGGTCCACGATCGTCATTGTATCGCAAGGTGTAACAAGTCTGATAAATGGAAGCAGCGAGCGAGAGCCCCAAAGAGAGAGCGATGATAAAATCTATTTTTCTCGCTTGTTTACCGTTGGGGATAGGTGTTTTTCTTTACTAGCACGATAAACAATCCACGAACTTCCAATAGCAATAGTGTCCCCCAGGCTTGGAGCATGTTGAGAGGGGTTTTATCATGCACTACTATCCCCCCAATTTGATCAAAGTTGTAGCAGTATACGATAAACAGTCTCTCATAATGTGCAGCATGTTATGATAGTTACAGAGAGCGATACGTGAGAGATTCTCTCAATTTTCTCAGGATTCAATCCCTGAATATAATAGCCACTTCCCCTGGGGAACAGGGTATCCAAAACAACCTGGCATGTGATCAAGTCATCTAAAAACGTATGAATCATCCTTCTTTAGTCTTAATTTTGGAAGTCATGAAGTTTGATATGTCACCAGCTAGGTTTCAGAATCGCCTATTTCCACCAGGGAATCGGGTATTTGGAGCAACCTAGTCATCAGTCAGCCAAGTCATTGAACTAATCTTATATAGATTCAGTTTTTGAATCATAAACTTTGATGTGCCGCAAGCCATGGATTTAAAATTGAAGTGGTTACTGATTCTTCTAGTAGCGTTAGCACAGTACCCCCCGTGATAAATCCGAAATAACTATAATTTTCGAATCAATTACCGATTTACTACTGTATGATTGCAAGGGATATTGTTGAAACAAGTGGGGGTTCACAGTACCATTGAATATCCGTATGACATTTCAAAAGTTTTGCAGATGTCTCTAAAGGCCTGGAAATAATAAATATTGAAAACAAGTGAGAATCAGCACCAATAGATTCAATAGATATTGTAAAGCTTGTCATCAGAGTAATTTAAAATTCATAGTACAACCAAAAAGCTCCTTAACAATGTTTTTGGCCTACAACGGAATCATATGATCAATAATGGATTTATTAAAACATCATGTTTGAATAATAAGTCAATCTGTACACCGAAATTGATGCCCACTACTTCAGCGTGTTCTGAAGGCCTTAAGATTAACAATATTCATAGTAGTACATTAACCAAGCCATATGAAGCTTGATGTTCCACGAGAATTGGGTGAGTATAGACTTTAGTAGATTTTGTAGATCATAAGGGCCTGAAATCCAGAACGATTCTAATATGGAATATCTTGAAAAAATTTGTGAACACGTTTGTTATCAGGTATCAGAAGGCCGGCTCCAAAGGCACGTTCCCCACCAGTTGGGAGCAGGGTTGCCACATTTAAATCTGTATATTTTACTTCAATTATGTGTATCTCTGTATCCTAGAACAAAATATCTGTATATTAAATCTGTATGCATCAAAATTGAGAAATAAGTTAACATTATGCAATAAATTCATTAAAATACCAATCATTTGTAACTACATTGCGGAATCGACACATCAAAGATAAAATTTTAAGGTTTTCAAAAATACAAATTTTCATTTTTCTCAAAAATCTGTATAAATCTGTATAATATTCAACGAATTCTGTATACAGATTCTGTGTATCTGTATATTTGCAAAAAATCTGTAATCTGTATATACAGATTCTTGGGCACAAAATATTCGAGAAAATCTGTAAAATACAGATAAATCTGTATATGTGGCAACCCTGGTTGGGAGATTTGTGCCATCGCCATATTTGAGTCTATTTCATCATCTACCCGATGGGAGAGGAAAGGGAAGGGAAAGATGGGAGGAAATAGGAGTGTGGTCCCTTGAAGAGGGAAGATCGAATAAGCGAAACGAGAGCATGTAGCTCAGCCTCCTGACACCGCCCATGGCGAAATCTTTTTCTCCGAAAAAAATATTTTCCCGCATAAAAACAGTTCTTCGAACAAATAAACGGTTGCAAACTATTGCATTGTAGTACAGCAAATCAATTTGGGTTGAACATATTTTAGTATTGGAGGAAAAATTCCCTAATATGATTAGGCGTACGTACGTTGCTCTTGAGTTTGATGCTGACCTCGAAAACATGGCTGCCTAGCACCGGGTTGATGTAGCTCCAACAGCACCCTAAAAAGGACACTGCAAAACGCATGAGCGCAAAGAGAGCCTATAGCTCATTACCACAGCGGGTTAAGATTAACAGAATGTCCTGAAGATTCAGGCTTCTGAATTCAGTTTCACCTAATAAGTGTTTACCAAGTAATTGGAATCGCATTTGCGCAAAAACTGGACAGTTACATATCAGGTGATACGAAGTTCCATAATCGGAGTCACAAATATCACACACAAATGAGTCAGCACGCTGAATATTTGCCATGTGATAGTTGAGTCGGCAGTGGCCTGTCAACGCTTTGGCCAAGAGACTGCAATTCTGCTTTGACAGATTTGTTAAATACTTCGTCACCCTAAGAAGTGGTAGACGAGATGGGTAGTGGACGTATTTTCAAACTGCTCCTGATATCGGGGCTATTACAGTGTAACTGTGGTGCGTTAAATTAACGTTATTGGCTTTTTTGTTAAGTCGTGTTCTGTGTTTTCTAATTAGAGTGAATTAGAGTGAAGTACGGGAAAATTAATAACTGCTTTATTTTTTCGGAATTGTGGTACACAAAAATCCCTAAATTTCGCAATTGCAGTGAGTGGCATCCAGTTTACAGAATTTATACAGGTGTCTTTGTGTTAATTGTGGTAACTAATGTGTATTTGTATGACGGAATCGTACGTCATCAATTACTATAGTGGTTTGCGTTGATAAATTCTAGTGACGAAGAGACCACTCATTGAATGTGATCTAATGCTATAACGCGTTGTGTATCGCACTCTTTCTGCTCGTGCCGCATGAGACGTGAGAAATGGTTGAGGTTATTAGGCTCACTCTTTGGTCATTTTTGATGACCATTCCTCCGCATCATCTTTGCGGAACGGTACCGATGATAAGTTTTCCCAATACATTGCATCTGGTATGAATTGGGTAAGTAAAACCTTATACGTATTGTAAATTTCGTAATGGAATGTTTGATTTTTTTACATCATGTATAATTAATGTACCGGTTTTCGTAAACTTTTAGGGGTACTGATCCTATTTTGATCATATCCGAGACAAGTGATTTTTTTTTTCAAAGTTTGAATTTCAATAAAAACTTTCGATTTTTTTTAAGCTTGCGAAGCTTTGTATTAGACGCATGATCTTATTAGTGACCTGTGTGCATTAAGTGATTTAAGTAGTTTATCTTCTGCATCAGTTTTGATGATGACAGATAAACAAGTTTTTGTTTAGTACAAATAAGTTTTGATGTAAGATTGACTTGAGCGTTTCAATAGCATCAATGCATATATTTTGCTATTGAAATGTTCAAAACAATTGTTATGAGATTATCGAAAATTTTCATTGTTGGTCGGAACATGAACCTAGTTTGTCTTATTGGAAAAAATAGGTAAATTCACCCTACTTTCCTCTCACTTTCTTCTGAAAGGAATATCCAATGTCGTGTTTCTCCACTCTCGAGTTTTGATCTTGGTGGTGGTAGTGTGACTTGATCTGTGGTTAAAAATGAGAGAGTACTCATTTAGATTACTTTAAGATAGTTATTGGTATTGGTATTGTGTGCAGTATCATAGTAAGAATGTGAACATATATATTCTTGTATGTGATTCTGTATTGCAACCAACTCCCATTTTAGCTCACGGGCTAACATTGACAGTATGTTTTTGTCTTTGGTGTAGTTACAGTTGTTTGTAATAAACAATACTTTTCTATACCAATGCATCTTGTCTGGGCACGGATGGACTGTTGAGAGCTATACTCTTTCTTTCTTAATCTGGATTCCATCGAGATATCATCGTTCTTGCTTCAGATCGTACAAGTGAAAATCAAGATGGCTGCCAACAACATTACCGAAGTTGAAATGCAGGATGGAGCCGGCACTTTGTCTGGTGAGTCTGTGAATGCTGAATCCCAGGTTATTAATTCTGGTGATTCGTTTGACGCTGGATCAGGCTTACCAGCCTTATTTTCGGCTGCAGGTGCTGTTAATTCAGGTAATAGTGTACCGCCACGTGGTGTTGATGTGCCTGCAAAAATTTTGTAAGGCGATAACATTTCTAAACCATCAACAACATCTGTCGTTCCAGATGGAACACTAAATAGTGAAAAATGGCGTTTTCAAGTCCGACTTGAAAACGGCCAGTTCACTCCTGCGTTGAAAGACGCTCTTTTGAGGGATCTGCATACATGCCTGTATTCGGAACCTTCCTCTTCTTTTACTCATAGTTTTAGGGGTTGTGGCCTTAAGTTTGGCGTTGTTTGGTTCACTCCAGGCAACGAACTAAGCTACATTTGGCTTGTTTATAAACATACCGCAATTAATGAAAAAGCCGGTGAATTTAAGTTTACTATTGAGCTTTTCGCGGCTCACCAAAATAAAATTTGCGTGAACATTCCTTGGGACCCCAAGGAAGGCCTACGCGAAGGAAATGTCTTGAAGAGACTCAAATTCCAGAATCCTGTGATTTCAGCAGATCGCTGGAAAGTCTGGAAAACAAAAACAGCAGATAGTAATAAATTGCTGTTTTGTAGCATTGATGATGCTTCCTTGAAAGCTTTGCGAAAGCAAAACTTTCGCTTGAACTTCGGGTTCAATAAGGTGCAAGCAGATTTACTTCATCAGAAGAAATCAGGTGAGCGTTCCAAAATGCAATTTGCATTTCCACTTTGCTTGCTTGAAGCTTTAATGTTGCGTAAATCTCTCGCAACCCTCCATTGAACTGCGGGTTCTTGGCTTTGCAAAACTAATATTTTGCTTTCTTTATCCGTACGGCGGTTTATTTCAGAAACATCTACTAAAGATGTTCTGATAACTACAAATAACCCAAACCTCATCTTTTTCCCTTTCCTTTTATTTCCATCCACCCACCTTTTCCTACTTCCAAACAGGTATATGATGGTAAATGATGAAACAGGCCGTTTTTTTTCTGGCGAGGCATAAACCTCCATTGGTAGGGGAACGTGCCCCTTGAGACGATTTTCTGATACCTGATACCTGATAATACCTGATACCTGATTCTAATTTTTATTTATTTATTTCGTCAATCAATTTTAGACTACATGTTTGCTTAATACTATGTTGTATTATATCTAAGGGAATTAAAATATTGCCTAAGCTTCGTTCGCGACATGGTCAAATCAATTTCTGTGTAATGCTGGTTATAAAGAGACACCATTTGATTTATTGGGCCGAATTTGGCATAATTAGTTCGATGATTGTTTGATGCGAACAAATTCCGATTCCTCAACTGTCTAGCGGGCGTGTAGAAATTCAAACTAGATAAGAGATTGGTGGAATCAATACGATGCGATACTATATCATTGACAAATGAAATCATGGCTAATTCGCGACGCTCCTTTAAAGTTTGGATGTCAATAAGCATGCATCGAGCCTCGTATGATGGCAGTGGAAACGTTGTCCAGCCTAATTTGCGTAAGGCGTATAAAAGAAATTGCTTCTGTACTGATTCGATTCTATCCTCATGTGTTTTCATATGTGGGGACCACACAATACTACAATATTCTAAAACTGATCTAACATAAGCAATGTACAAGGTTTTATTATCGAATATCTTGTAAAAAATTGTGAACACGTCTGTTATGGTTTAGTGAGTGCTGTAAAGCACTAAACGTAGAAATCACTCGTTTAAAACTAATGTATGTACCTGTGTAATGATCAAAACTTCAGAATGTTCTGGAGGCCTTAGCAGTATTCTTGGTTATTTATTCATTTCTCAATTCCCTGGTGCATCGTAACTTATCTATATAAATAAAAATGGAATGGTGTTTGTATGTCACGAAATGGCTTACGAACGGGTCAACATATTTGAATGATTCTTCCTCAGTTTTGTTTGTCAAGGGTTCCGAAGTGTTCGTGTGTATAAAAATCCCAGGATATTCACCGGGAAAGTTGAAAAAATGAGCGCGAATGAAACTGTCATTTTATATGGAACGATCAAAAGCGTTTTTCAACAGCCTACTTGATGGCAAGACGAAGTTTGCCGGGACCACTAGTTACAAATAACTGCCCTGTTCACTTTTTGTATTAAAACATTTCGTTTCATGGTGATAAATGAGTTCTAAAAGGAAATTTACGTGATTTTCACCCTACCTGACCCAGTGAATTCCTGGAATAACTTTGACAACAATACTCCGAATATATACATTCTCATTGCTCATGAAGCTACAACTAATAGTGAAGCAATCCTCAAAATTTCATTAGAAAATATTGAGTTGTGCTCAAATTCGAGCAATTTGAATTTTATATGTCAGCGCCGTAGCCTATTGGTTAATGAAATCATCGGAAAACCTTAATATTCAGGCAAAAAAGGGAAAAATGTTGAATTTCACCGGAAATGAGGTGAGCCGTTTTACCCCATCAGTGCGTCTTGGACCCTGTGCCCCTCTTAGCTGCTAGTACAGCCTGGGCACTGTTGTCCTTCTGACATCAGCTACAGTGAGGAGGTACGTTCATAGCGTCTGTACACTACAAGGTGCGTCTGTTTTGGCATTCAGCGGCTGAGTATGAAATGCTGTATCACGTGAGCTACACCTAAGATGGCAGCCCTATTAATGTGATGTAGGTAGCGCAACCCCGGTGAGGTAGCATACCGAATTTATTAACCACCACGAAAAATGGAGAAAGAAGAACAACCGACCTGGCAACGAAATAAGGACTATGATTGGACACTCGGTACCTGGAACATCAGGACCTTAAGGCTCAAGGATCCATCATTCAATCATCAGCAATCATAGAAAAATTTAAAACCAGTTTTTTGTTCAAATTTCAATCAATCCTTATGAAAATCTATCATTGAATTTCTGATAGCAAGTGCAATGCAATGATAGATTTTCTTGAGCATTGCTTCAATTTTGAGCAAAAAAAAACTGGGTTTGAAAATTTGTAAAACGATGATGGTTATTTTCCTCTCATATGAACCTGGACGAGTGAGCCTTTTGGCTCATGAATTGTGAAAAGTTGGCGTGTGCGTGGCTAAGAACGTGAATTCAGAGCGATGGACCCCATCGCTAACACTGTGTTCAAACATACAGGGGATAGGCAAAATGATTGAGAAAGGAAAAAATTTGCCCAAATTCAAATGCTTATAACTCTTTGAAAATTGATTAAATTGGATGCATCTAGAAGCATTCGATTGCAAATTTAGTCTAGTTTCAGGAATTTGCTTGGCCATGCATATGCCATCGGGCACAGGAGATGCTCCGGATTTTCCGAGGTCTTGTCTAAATCACATATTTTCTGTCGCTTGTTATTTTGTGCGGTGTGAAGTTCTATAGATGTTAAGATTTTTCCAAGAAACTAGATCCAATTGATGATTGAATGCAGGTGGACGCATTAAGATTCGTTGAAAATCTTTCGAGATATGGTCATTTCCGTAAAACATGTACCATCTAAATTAGATGATCTAATGCTTCCAGATACATCCAATTTCATCCATTTTTCAGAAAGTTATAAGCATTTGAATTTGGGCAAAATTTTGCTTATCTCAATTATTTTGCCTATCCCCTGTAACATCTACCACAGTGGTGGCGATAAAGCTGAACACAAAGTCGGTTTTATAGTGTAGGTAGATGAGTAGATGAAGCGTATCGTTAGGTGGAAGCCGATCAACGAGCGGATTTGCGTATTGAGGATTCGGGGCAAGCTCTTCCACTACAGCCTGATAAACGTCCATGCTCCGACAAACGACAAACCCGATGACGTGAAGGATGCGTTTTAAATACAAATGTCTCGACAAAACCTATGGAGAATGCCCAAAACACGACGTTGAAATTGTCATTGGCGACGCTAATGCCCAGGTTGGAAGAGAGGACTGCTTCCGCCCTATCGTACGGAGAGCCTTCACTCCGTTACCAACTACAACAGCCTACGTTTAGTGAACTTTGCTGCCACTAGTGGGATGGCCATCAGTAGCACCTACTTTGCACGCAAGGATATCCTTAAGCACACCTGGCAACACCTAAATGGCGAACTTTGCAACCAAATCGACCATGCTCTGGTAGACGGTCGACATTTTTCCAATGACATCGATGAAAGAACTTTCAGGGGTCCTAATATCGATTCAAAGCACTATCTCATTGTAAGCAAATTTCGAGCGCGGTTATCAATCATTTCAAGTTCTAGAAATCTACAATCGTTGTGTTTCAATATCCAACGCCTGTCACCAGATGATGTAGCATCGGAATACCATCAAAAGTTCAAAGAGTGGATTACGAAATCAATGAGAGCAAAGAGAGCGGCGAGCACAGTAGCGCGTCAAGACAACCAGAAGTGTAACAATTTGCGTAAAAACTTCAGAGAGCTATATCTCCGCCGTTTTTTAACCGATTTTTCTCATTTTTTCTGTGACGAACTACAAATTACCTCAATTTTTGATAACTATTGAAAAGGTTGTGTGAAAATTATTAATTTTAAAGTTACAGATAGGTTGAATTTTGACATAAAAAATGCACCAAGACGAAAAGTAATGTATCAGACAAACTATGCGTCGTATCCTTTCGGTGTCTTCAGCGCATTTGGTCCTCATCACACAATGAACAAATGCACTGAAGACACCAAGATGCTACGACGCGTAGTTTTTCTGCTACATCATTTTGTGTCTTGGTGCATTTTTTATGTCAAAATTCAACCTATCTGTAACTTTTAAACCAATAATTTTCACACAACTTTTTCTATAGTTTTTGAAAATTGAGGAAATTTGTAGTTCGTCACAGAAAAAATGAAAATAATCGGTTGAGAAACGGCGGAGATATAGCTCTCTGAAGTTGTCCATTTTGTATGGAAAATCGGCTTTGGTGCATTTTATATGTCCGATACTGTATGTACATTCTGGTTGCCTAGGCGAGAAGTGGTAGTACTGCTCAAAGAAAACCAAGGAACGGTTGGTTCAGCGTGGAGTGCCGGAGAATGCCGGACGAGAAGAACGTGGCTAGAAGCCGGATGTTGGTGTCCGGTACCCGTCAGAGCAGAGAGCGGTACTAGGAAGCAAGGGATATACCGCAGAAAGAAAAAGGAGCATGAAGAGGCAGTAATTGCTCAGGCACAAGAAGCTATGGAACAGAACGCCATGCGACGGTTTTACGAATCTGTCAATGGTGAGCGGAAAAAAAACCGCACCGTCTCTCGCCATGTGCAACAACCGCGAAGGAAACTTGCTAACGGATAAAACAATGGTGGCCGCCAAGTGGAAAGAGTACTTCGAATCATTGTTGAGCGGAGATAAAGGAAGTGGATCGTGGAATCGATGACGAAGGACAGGCTGTGGAACCTCCAACGCTAGATGAGGTAAAGAAAGCTATTAATGGACTGAAGAATAACAAGGCTGCTGGGAAGGGTGAGCTCCCGGTCGAACTCCTCAAATACGGAAGTGAGCATCTGCACGAACTCCTTCACCGTATCATTTCGAGGATATGGCAGGAAGAACAAATGCCTACTAGTTGGTTGGATGGTTTTATTTGCTCTTTGTTCAAGAAAAGACATCTTCTGGAGTGCGCCAATTACCGAGAAAAAACACTCCTTAATTCGGTGTACACAATCATGTCTGGAATTCTGTTCAACATACTGAGACCGCATGAGGAGTCCTTAGTCAGCGAATACCAAGCTGGTTTTCGTGAGAGCTGATCAACGACCGATCAAATATTTACCCTGCGTAAAATTCTAGATAAATTCCGAGAATACAAATTGCAGACTGATCCTCTTTTTGTAGATTTCAAAGCAGCGTACGATTGAGTGAAGAGAAACGAGTTATTGCAAATTATATCTGAAAATGGCTTTCCGGCGATGCTTATTAGATTGATTCGTGCAACGCTTGATTCCATTGATCTCTTTGGAAGAATCCTTTAAGGTGAAGATGAATCGAAGCCAAACTTCAAATTTTCAAGAGCACGGATCTAGAGAACCAAAGACCCATCTGAGCTGAAAACCTAATCGATTGGTCACCACCAGCTAGTGACCAATCGATTAAGTTTTCAGCTTAAACGGATGTTTGGTTCTCTAGATCCGTGCTCTTGAAAATTTGAAGTTTGGCTTCGATCCATCTTCACCTTAAGAGATTTTTAATGTGATTCTTTTATGGGCTTCGCTAGCCTTGCGACTAGTATCACCAGCCATTTAGGCACAACGTGCTAAGGAGTTCCCGCTTCAGGCCGGAAAACTTTTCAAGAGGAATGTTCTCCGCGTGTTATCCACAGATTTCTTCATAATTTTTCTCGACAAGCCCTGAAAAAATCATCTTGGTGTTACTTCAAGAATTTCATATATCAGTTCATGATTTTGAAGAAAAAATTTTATATTTTAATTCTTTCGAAATAAGTGTGCTTTGCGCAAGAGGACCACGTGATTGAACCAGTTTAAAACATGACTTTTGGCCTGCTAGACTCGCCAAACACCCCTTAGTGCAGCGGCCGGCCAGTGGGGTGGCGAATGTGGAGGCAAAAAAAAAGTTTGTTAATTTGTCGAGTTTTGTGCAGGGGCTTCTGTCTTAGCTTTTACGATCGGTTTCAGTTTTGTGTCTGTTTATTTTTCTCCAGTTTAGTTGTGTTGAGCGAGTCGGTGGCGAGGGTAAGAGATGGCATCGATATGTAGTAATCCGGGTCGGACTTGCGTTTTTCAAACGTTGACAAGCCACAACTGCAATGCTAGGGATCGGATTTCGATTGCGTTTGCTGGACTGGTGCGATTTTCATTGACACTTGTAAGGCGTTTATGCAGTTTATGAATTGACTGTATTCGTGTTTCAATTTAAGCAATTAATATTTATCACTGTTATAGAACGGCAGCCCTCAACGATTTAATCAATGTTCATATAAAACATATTTTCAAATAAGTTTTAATTCGAAATTGTTCGGTCGCTTAACAGCTTAATGTGTTAATGTCTAGGTTGGAGAGCAAACTAATTTCAAACCATTTATAAAAATGGTAAATTTTTATTTCATCTTTCAATCTTATTTTGTCACAAAACGTAAAAGAGAATAACTAAATTGTAGCTTGTTATGCTTTAATAGCATAGTTGGTCTTAATCAGGTCTCGACAGTGGTTGGCATGGAGACTTGATAATAAAATTAAAAAAAAAAAACTCTTATTTTCCAATATACATTGTTGGAATAATCCAAAGTTATCCGTCAAATCGTCAGTTTAATTGTCAGAACTCCAAGTCTGAAAGACTTCCTCAAGGTGGTGTTCCTCAAGGCAGCATTTTGGGACCAAAATTATACTATATTTTCACATCTGACTTACCTGAGTTACCTCAGGGATTTCAAAAATCTTTGTTTGTGAATGGGACAGGCCTCTCCGACAAAGAACCAAGCCTGCGGGTCATCTGTAGTCGATTGCAAAAAAGTTTGGATATTTCTTCTTCATATTGCCTGAAATGGAAGATTTCTCCTAATGCTTTCAAAACTTAACTTACAATATTTCCACATTAAGTACAAGCTCTTTATTCGAAACCTGTCACGATAAGAGGGGTTCCAATAAATTGGTCAGATGGAGTTAAGTATCTAGCGCTAATGCTTGATAAAATTTTAACCTTGACAAATTACATTGAGAGCATTAAAGCAAAATATATCAAATATATCTTTATCCACTCACAAGCTTTTGATATTCAAACAAGTTTTCAGGCATGCTGTATGGACTAGCTGTGGCAATACCAGGAAAAAATCTCTGCAGAGGATTCAATATAAAAGTTTGAAAATGATTCTGAAGCTCCCTTCCTGGTATAGTATTAATGAGATACATAGAATATTCAATGTTGAAATATTGGAACAAATGTCGAATCAAATTATTAATTATTTTAGACGTTGCAATTTGCCAGGATGAATGCATTATTTATCTAGTTAGCTTAAGCTAATTGGAAGCGTTTTTTTTTTCACTTACAAGCAGGTGAAATCAACTCACCTGTAAAAATTCTGAACTGGCCCTTCTTATAAACTGGTGATTATTTCAAACTCATAAAGGGATCATAGCCACATGGCTATGTTTTTTATGAATTGAATTAACAATATGAATTTTACAATGCCTTCGATTCCAATGGTTCACTGCATTTAATATCATAATACGACTGTTGCGCGTAATTCCGTATTGCTCTTTCGCAGTCACACGTCGTACAAACACACCGAAACACACGCACCTAGCGAACTCCAAATGCGACCCATTGATCCCTCGCGAACCTTGGGGTGCGGCAGCCAGGCTTATCGCTTGTTCTAGATCTCCTAGAACCGCACAGACGCAACTCAAGGGGCAGCAGCGGATCCATCAAACAACACGACAACAAGTGGAACAACACCACAGCAAAATAGGCGCCATTCCCAGCCAGCGATCTGCGAATACTGCACGCCATATAAAATCACGGTTTGTCTTAAACCGATATTTGCGGAAAATGTATTCCACACTTATCACTCTCTGTAACAATCATGATCGGCAACACATCATGAGAGTCTGTTTGTCGTCTCTGATTTTATCGGGGGGATAACAGTACATGGAAGCCTTTCTTAGCTGAGTGGTTAGAGTCCGCGGCCACAAAGCAAAGCCATGCAGATGGTGTCTGGGTTCGAATCCCGGTCGGTCCAAGATCTTTTCGTAATGGAAATTTCCTTGACTTCCCTAGGCATAGAGTAGCATCATACCTGCCACACAAAATACGAATGCGAAAATGGCAACTTTGGCAAAGAAAGCTCTTCGTTAATAACTGTGTAAGTGCTTATAAGAACACTACGCTGAGAAGCAGGCTCTGTCCCAGTAAGGACGTAAATGCTAAGAAGAAGAACAGTACATGATAAAACCCATCTAAACAAGCAAATTTGGGGGCACTATTGGTAAAGGATGTTCGGGGATTGTTTATCATGTCAGTAATTTTAAACATTTACCCCCAATGGTAAATAAGCGAGAAATTGGGTTTTATCATGGCTCTCTCAATGCCACATTCCCGAATACACCGTTTTCCCGATTATCCCATTTCCCCGAAAAGTTTTTGGCATTCATAATTGTGGTAACTTTATACGTTCCAAAGTACTGGTTAACCAGGAAGAATGATATGCACCCTTTTTTACTAGCGATTTAAGTTGTATTGTCCATATATTGACATTACGGCACCATGTTTTAGACAAAATGACCAAATATCATCTTTTTTGATAGCTTTTTGTTCTTTCTAGCTAAACCATCCTGTCACTAAGCACTATTTATGCTTATTTTCGACCAACATCATTTTTCGGGGAAACGGGTCATTCATAGAACTAGTATTTGGGAAACTGACGTTCGGGAAAACGACTTTCTGGGAAATGTAGCACAATCACAGAATTGATAGTATTTTTTTGTTTATAGCAATTTTAAACACACCGTGAAACGCTAATGGCCTTTGGGGGGTGCTGCTGTTGCTTCTGCCTAGGAATTAATTTACCACTTACATGTATAGGTTGATACCTTATGGCTGACCAACTTCCTCACCTATCCTCACCAGTGCCCCCTCCTGTTGTCTGAAGGCCGACGCAAAAACCATATAATTACCGAACGATAATCCGACCACACTTTTTGTTGTTCCTATGGCATAAAAATGAAAAATGCGGTCGAAAGTGCGATCCAAGATGGGTTCATATGTGGTCACTGGCAATGGTTTTCGCTTACGATTTAGATTGGGTCAAGCGGTTCGGGGGAAAATGCCGAAATTAGGTTAGTGTTCCAAAGTAATTAGTTCCGACGGATATTCTGATACCAACGGGTTTGACTTGTGATAGTTTGAATTGATTGGAAATAGTATGCAGATGCCAATACTAGTAGCCTGCAACTAGGAAATAGTTTGCAGAGCAAAGATTCCTTGTGATATCCTGGTTGCAAGCTTCAAACTAACCTTGAGAATCCTAGCGGAGAATACTATGGAGTACTTGTAAATATATAATGGCCAATGTTATCCCATGTTGCCCTAAAATGAAATTTTCTCGCTTTTTTTAGTGGCATACGAAAATGAGATGGAGTACATTTCATTCAATGTATTTCACTAGAAAGACCGACTCTACCCTCTAACACACTATTTTCTTATATTTTTGTGTGATTGCAATCAGGCATTGCAGAATTCGTTTTCAATTGATTTTCAATCATGATCAAAGCTAGCAAAGAAAAAAAATATCTGCAGCGGTTCATGATCGGCAATGTAACACAAGTTGTAACAAGTTTGATACATATGAGCAACGAACGAGAGCTCCAAAGAGAGAGAGCGATGATAAAAATAGACCGACTCCCATGATGTGTTGACAATCATGATTATTACAGAGAATGATATGTGAGAGATTCCTTCAATTTTCTCAGGATTCAATCCCTGATTGAAAAAGATTGTTGCAGTTCGAATCAATACCATAATCAGTGTTATATATTACTAAATATCAAACATTCTTGAATAAACATCAACAACAACAAGAAACCGTTTAAACATAATCTGATCAAATACTAACACGGTACCAAACTTTTCCTATAAAAATATGCAACAGCTGTTGTAATTTTGTGTTCAAAATGGTTGTTTCCTTAAAGAACAATTGATCGGAGGTCTAATTTTCATGACTTATCGACTTTGTTTTATTGTAAAATGCTAGTTTGTATATCTTATACTCAACTCAAACAAATTTCAGAATGTGTTTAGAAAAGTAAAAAAGTAAATCTGTATTTTTTATGCTTGAATGTCTTTTGCCAAAAATGTAAATTAATGGTTGTTCTGGTCCTTTCGTGCACTAGAATGGCCACTGGAAAATCCGTATTATGGAACCACTAAGCTTTAGCAGCAAAACCAGGCATTCGATGGGTCAGTCTTTTTGTTTTTTGAGCATGTGAGCCATCTCACACAATAAGAAGAATCTCAAATCTCTTTCCGTTTAGAATTTTTTTTCTTGTAAGAACACGCCTACTTCAATTATGAATATCTCTGATTCGAACAAATATAAAAAAATAAACGAAAGAAGTTAAAGTAAGTAAAAACTGGAGTTAAAAACGTATTTCTCTTGGACCATCCTAAGATGGTCGAGGGAATTGCTCTTAATCGATCAAATTTTCAACTACAGAATAACTTTATTTTTGGAAAAGTTAATTTTTATTTGACGTTTTAATATTTTGTCCCGAGAATATATACCATTAACTTTGCTAATTAAAAAGTGAATCAAATTATTTATGTGATATTAGACTGGTTCAGCTCAGTATGAGAGAAAAATAAAGTTGTATAATTCCACGGGGCACCCCTCAGGATTATCCCTTAGGGTTAGAGGAAGACTTCCTGAAAATTTCAGCTAATTTGGTCGTTCCATGAGCTGGCGCAATTGAATCGAAGTTAACATGGGAATTTCAGCTCAAACATATGGGAAATAGTCAATTTTCAATATATTTGAAACGTATATTCCATACAAACTTCGAATTAAATGCGCCAGCTGGGGGAGCAACCAAATGAGTTGAAATTTTGAGAGATCATTTTTCTCACCCTAAAGCACATATCTAGGGGGTGCCCCGTCGAGTTTTACAACTTTTTTGTTTAAGGGCCAGTCTAATGTGATATTGTGGATCTCTTTTGTTTTCAATAGCACTTTATAGTAACAAAAATGGTTAAACGAGAAAGGATGAACGACTTTTAATTTTCTCATATATTTCACCGGCGACGCGCTATTCAAGTAACACTACTGCCATCTGTTGAGTGAATACATAGCACGTGAACATTATTTTTTTTTATAAATTCATATTGTTGTGTAATTAGAATACGATAATTAAGAGGAAAAAATCAAAACAAACATGTTTAAAAAAATACGCAGAATTGAGTTCCATTCCAAATCCCATAAACAAACAATAAAAATATTTTCATGATCAAATTGCTAAGTAATAAGAAGTACATTCAACTAAAATCTAATTCCTCCACTCACCAAATTACGCATTTTTTTAAGCTCTAAAAGTGGTTCATAGACTACTTTGATGAGATATTAGAATTGAAAACGCTAGAGCCACCAAATCAATTTTTTACGGATCACCCTATGTCAACATAAGAAAATAGCTCAAAATTGACCAATTGAAAGTGGCCCCGGGCCACTCCAAGGAAGCAGAATAAAAATCAAAAAAACATTTGAAAATGCCTTTCAATATTTTCTTTTGAACAGTGTGAACATAATTCATACGTTCAACTCAACTTTCCAATCCTGTTTCTGTTCGGTATGAACCACTGCGTTTTCTTTAATCTTTTGTGGTATACCCGAGTCCTTTGTTTAGTGCATGTCGTTCTACTCCATTACTATTGAGAAATAATGAAGTAGTCGTTTTTTATACAAATATCATTCTCTACCATTTTGCATAGAGCATCTTTAGAAAAAATACCACTATTTATACCTTTTGGAGAAAACAGTTTGTCACCATTAAACTCTCAAAAGCGCGCCCCTTAATCAGGTTCGGCCACAAAGCTGGTTGAATGATACTTATTTTGACCATGCATCGGTACTCTAGCGTATCAAATTATTGCTTCTACTTATAAGTTTCAAAATCGTTTTTTGAAACTTTGAACAGGTTTCATCGCATGAGACATTTAGATTCCTTGATACAGAAAGCTTATTTTAGAAGTTAAGAGGTCTGCTACTCCACTGATTCGGAATCGTTTCCCTCCTAGATAACGAAAGATAAACTCTTGAACTCGGAAAGAAATTGTCTCATGAGTTGAAACCAACCTCAGATGCTGATTGAGCCATTTTTCCACATCGACCTCCTCATCATCTAGGACAAATAGGTGGGTCTTAGTGGCTTGATACTCTCTTATACTCTTCCGACCGTAACTTATTAGTATTCACAAGAACAGATACAGCAAGAGTACAATTTGGTAGATCTTACCCCGTAACGCACCTCGAAAGGGTGATCTACCCGCGTTACGGGGATACTTGAGTTATTTTTTTTTTTCTTCATCTATCATCTGAACTGCACAGTATGGTTTGGTCAATGATTATCCTTCAATATTTTACAAGAAAACACGAATGTTAAGTCAAAATCTACAAAATTCTCAAATTATTTTTCAAAAAATTTTGATTATCAAAACGCGTTTAACGTTTTTGCAGGATCTTAAGAAAATACGGCTAAACCTGTAAAGCATTGCTCAATTCAGTTTATTGGGATCCTATCTAAACTTTAAAATTTGAACATATTCGCAATTCAACGCAAATTCGCAATCAGAAAATTGAAGTGCAAGAGTAATTGTAACGCATTTGTATCGCAATAAATTGAAACGCATTTGTAACGCGGTATTCAGTATTTTTAAATACTTTCCTATTTTGTATGCCATAGTTGATGAAGTTTTCTTTGAAAACATTATAAGCTTAGTTTTGCTTCAGTAAAGGTTTAGCTTTGGATAAAATCCATATCGGGGCCCAGATAGCCGTAGCGGTAAACGCGCAGCTATTCAGCATGACCATGCTGAGGGTCGTGGGTTCGAATCCCACTGGTCGAGGATCTTTTCGTAAAGGAAATTTTCTCGATTCCCAGGGCATAGAGTATCATCGTACCTGCCACACGATATACACATGCAAAAAATGGTCAATCGGCAAAGAAAGCTCTCAGTTAATAACTGTGGAAGTGCTCATAAAAATACTAATCTGAGAAGCAGGCTCTGACCCAGTTGGGACGTAACGCCAGAAAGAAGAAGAAGAATAATCCATTGAATTTCGAAAACAGTACACAAAGGCCAATTTTCATACAAAATGTTCAAGTTTAGGGAACTGTAGAACAGCTTCTAACGAACCGATTGATCTGAAATTTAAATTAAATCTCATAAATACTCAAACTTTGATTTATGGGGAATTAGTTAAATTCGATTCAAGAGTTTTGAAGGTATTAAAAAAACTATTTTCATAAAAATGCTCAAAATTTCAAATTGAAATAGTTTTGGAATGTGAATCATTTGAAGCAGGCTTCTGCAAATTTGTTCACTTATATGAAATGCAAAACTTTGTTGAAGATTATACTTGTCGTCAATTGTTTAATTTCAAATTATCTTAGTATCAAAATTTGAACATTTTTGACAAAATTGGCGAATTTTAAGTACCTAAACTTTTGTATAGAATTTGATGATTTTTTCACAAAATCTGAAATATTTCTATTTCAAACTACTTGAAGCTATTTCCAACATGCAGTTTGAATTTCAGATCAATCGGTTGGCTAGAAGCAAAGATGCTGGAGACCTGACTTGACCATTTTTTTTAAGAAAATCGGCCTTGGTATACTTTATTCTTGCCAGCACTGTTAATATTTTTCTTTTCCAACCAGAGGCAAACTGGAAACTTCTAGTGAATAGAATCAGAAGGAGCTTTGAAGAAAATCGGCTTTAAATATTTTCAGCAATTTGTCACTCCATACAAATTATTATATAGAAGCCAATAAACGAACCAATTTTCAACGAATAAAAAAAAATATTTTCCCACTGGACGGAAAAATCACCTAAAAACACTATTGGAAAATTTGAAAGCAGTTAAATTTTTCAATGTATATGGATCACAACCGTAAATGTAATTTACACCACATTGCATTTTAGACCCTCAAATCTTTGAACCGACCATCTCGTTCAAACTCAAATTCAACGTTGGTTTGTGGAATCCCAAGACGTGCTGAATTTTGCCCCCTTTATGAGATCTGACCCGGGCCCCCCAAAGCCCAAATCTGGCACTGTTCATTGTTCATTTGTGTTAACTTAAACAATAAAGTTTTGGTCACTACGAGTTTCTTTGAAAAGTTGAAAAGTTGAGTAGTTTGAAAAAAGTAAGCTTAAAGTTTCATACTGCCAATTGAAAGTTGCGAAAAACATGTTTTGTTAAAAAGTTTTCAATAATGCTTTACAATTCTATAAATTATGTTCAATGATGAAAAACCATGATATTTTTAACAAATATAGTTTAAACAAATCCATAGAAACATAGCATATTTTATTTTGCTTGACGGATTTACCTAATATTTTGCTAATTTGTTACGTACATATACAACCTATCCATAAATATTTAACAACTTTTTACAATATTACACTTAGGAATAAAATATTTTTTAACATAATTTTGAATGCAATCTTTCTGGAAATCGCATAGAATGTATAGTCAACTCCTAACTCGATATCGCGTATTTCGATATCCAGTTAGAGAACCATAGTTAAAATTGGTCTCCATGGCTCCTCGATGGTCCCTTGGATCGCAATTGCACTAGTTTTGTGTTCTATAACTCAATATCTCCATTGTTCGATGGTCCCTTCAATATCGAGTTATGGAGAGTTGGTTGTTGCTATCTTAAATGTTTTCTCTTGTTTGGGCACTCGCCTACAATGTTCCAAGTTTACAAAGCTGAAATACCACTGTGTAGTTCAAAGCGCACATAATAATGCTTATATATATATATATATATATATATATATATATATATATATATATATATATATATATATATATATATATATATATATAAAACAATACACTTATTATAAGAAACATATATAAGGTATACTGAATCCTAAACTGGGGGTCAACATAATGATTTGTAAACGTTTTTCAGTGAACCTAAATTTTTACATTTATTATTATTCATTTGGACTGATTTTATATGCAGTTTACACTCCTTGATGAGGAGACAACGACTGTCTTAGAAAGTTAAGTATTCGCTTTACAGATCATAACCTCGACCCACCCAAAATTACCCAAAACAAAAAAACACATCACCATGCGCCAACACGTGAAACAAAAAGCATCACATTCCACTCATTTCTGGCGAAGAAATGAATAATTATCTCCAACTGCATGCATGAAGCATAAATCATCAATTTCACCAACAAAAAGTGTACCTTTCTTATCCATTTATTTAATTACCGCCACTTTCCGCGCACGTTGTTACATTTGCCTTGGTCAGCAACCACAACTCGTCTTCTACTTCCCATGAGTGGGAAATCTTCTTCCTACACTCACTTGCCCACCGCCGGGTCACCATTTTTCCTCGTCAACGCGATCCGATGGTCACGTTTGTTTTTAGAAAGTATCTCACAAAAAATAATCGTATCAAGTTTTAGTTTCAGTTGCTCCTCCGGTGGAGGGTTCCCTCGTCTTGGTGGACAAGTTGCATTCCTTGGCACCTGTTTTCACAGGTGGATATCGCGCTTAATCCAAAATGTAAAAAAATACTGTCTTGTACAAAGTGCGCGATGATGGTCGCGATCAATGAGGCAGCCAAATTGAGAAGTTTTTAAAGAAGGGGAACACTCAATGTTTTATCACAATATAAATAACAAAATAATTAGATATAATAAACATTTTTAACATTAAAAATATCAACGTTAACACTTATCTATTTTGTACTGGTGAATCGATAAAAAGCAATGAAAAATTGGAGAGCAGCAATTAAAAATCAATCGATAACTCTACAGTCAACTTGTTGAAAAATTTCAACATGTTTACCGATGTGACACTTTGTAAATAGTAATATGGTATAGTACTAAATTCGGTTTTTTTTATCTACTTATAGGTATTCTACTAAACAGCTCGAAGATTTATTATCATGGATATCTCGTTTATGCTATAGATATATTTTTATAGAGAAACTATATTCATATAATAGATAGCTAAATCGTGAATTTAAAGCGCATTTTAAAGTATTAATGGTACTCTTTATGTCACTTTATTGAAAATTTTTACACTTTTCAAAACATGTATGCATATTTACCAATCTACACCACGTTTTTATCCAAATGATTCAATCTGAAATCTCAAAATAGCATATTACGAACATAATACATGGAAAGTAAATTCGATTTTATTACAACAATTGTCAATTATGATGATTTTCATTGTGCTTTGCATGGTGTTCTAAAAAAGGCATTTTTTCTCTATTGTACTTTAAATATTACGTAAGTATTAAATAAGAAACTCTATGGAGGTGTAGGTTACTTAAATTTATATAAATACTATTTTAGTACTTCTCTTAGGACGTACTTCAACCCTAAAAATTCATTTCAGTTCCCTTGTACAGAAAACCTTTTGCGATGTCATTGAATAATTGAAAAAGTATAGCTTGCACATTGAATTCATTTTATAAAATTAACATTTCTGAACATTCTGAAACAGATCCCATCGAGTTAGGGAACATCGACTAAGCTAAGTATCAACATGAGCTATCAGTACACGATGGCAAATACTTGGATTGAAAAGAAATTTAAATATTTGACTATACAAAGATTTGGTCAAAATTGAAACCGAAGTTTGTCTATCAAGATATACCTAGCCAAATAATTACATGTTCGGCAAAGTGTGTACTTAAAGCTTTACAGAGGGATCAGAGTTTGTTATATCGAAGGTACAGCCACGACTACCTTTGGCTTATGGAACCACCCCATGATAATAAATTTGACAAATACCTATGACTTTAAATAAAATATATTATGGTAGGTACTATATTATATTTTATTTAAATCTTTAAAAATAAATTACATAGGTAAAAATGAACTTCAGAATGAAATTATTTTAAGTGTCTAGTAGTAACAGTTTTGCTGGATACAGTGTTGCCAAATATACTTGTTTTCAATCTTAATACTTTGTATCGTTTTTTTTTTTTATCGAATGTGTATTTTCATTTCAAAAATGATTATTCCGTCGTGTAAATCAGGCAATTTACAGTCAAAATTACTTAACTCCCCGAGGTATTTTGAGCCAATTTTGAGAATTAAATCTCAAGCAGTCTTGGCCTTCAGTGAAGAATTTATTTCTCAATGCATAGTTAAGATATGCTGGGCTGATTGAGAACTAAACGAACAAAAGACATTTAAAAAAAGTTCTCAACAGTGTTGCTAGATCACCAATTTTTACAAAAGTTAATAGCTTTTCAATCCAATTCTTATATTAAAAGGATCTACTTTAACCATAGATAAAATGGCAGTGCTACCAGAATTATTTTTTTTATTATAAACAGGCGCTTAATTTTTTTATTATTAGTTGAACTCAGCGATTTTCTGATCATGCTCCGCGACAGTTTTAAACAGTACCAATGCTTTGAAATATCTCAACTTTTTTTTTAAATAATTTCATTTATACCAAACCAAACTGATCGCGCTAATAATTTTATTGATTAATAACTCGTTAACTGCGACCAATTGATATAATTTTCATTAGAGGACACTGTTTTGATCTTTTGATTTATACACTTGAGAATATAGATGTAGTTTTAATCCACTTCCAACTTACGATGTTATCGACATTAACAATACACAGTTTTTATGAGTTTTGTACACACGGTATCGAAATTTCGATCACTATCGAACTATCATGTACCTCCGATATGTTGACGAAAATGTTCAACATATGGGCTAGATTTACTGGCGTTGTAAATTTTCCTATACAATTTGCATGAGACAAATTAAGCTGCAAAATGGGGTTGAATTTAAAATGAAAACAATCCTTGAAGAAATCCAATTTTTCCTACAATATAATTAACAACTTTCAGGGTGTGAAGGATTTGTCGGGAAAATTACAGACCTAAGAAATTTTGCCGTTTTCAAGCCACGCATTATTTGACATATATTTGACGATTAACCAAATTTAGTTCTATTAAGATGTCTGATTGTTACATTTTAGTTCTGAAATAAAAAAGTGTGCTCAATCAAAAAAAAAAAAAAAAAAAACAATTAGTTTTAGATTAGATAAAAATTCTTAAAAATAGTCGTTCACAATTGACGTAACACAAGAAAGGGAGAGAGGTCACAAATTACCTATTTTCGCGATACTAAATGAATGAACGCTGCCAATTAAAATCAAAATAACGAAAAATTTACTAATCTAAATTTGAAAATTTAGAAATATGGAGCTGATTTAAGCGTGAATAAAAACGCAGCTGGTGCTCCGCACAATAATCTCATTTCAAAAAATACTCCGTAAGCCAAAAAACCTGAAACCCCTTAACTTTATATTCTAATTATGATAAAAATTTGGTTTTCGGAATATTTTCCGCGTATTTGGCAACACTTCATCTTAAACTTTAAATGATACATTCAAATATGTTTTGAAATTTCAAGAGCCTTCAATTTATTCCTCGCTTTCAAGTTTGGTGTTGAAAATAAAGGTAAACTGGGAACACGTTTGTGAATAATATTATTGTCTGTCATTTGAGGGGGTTAGAAGCAAATAGCTCCCATAGGTGTCAAAAAACCAGTTTTTGTAAAATCAACTTTGAAACTTTTACAGCAATTTTTCATTCCACACAAATTGTACGGGAGCCAAAAAACAAGTTAATGTTCTATGAATTATGCCACATTTTTTCTGTAGGACGTAAAAATACCGTTGGAAAGCTTAGAAACAGTAGAATGTTTCAGTATACGCAACTCAAAACCGACCAAAATTGCTTTTACACCACTTTGCGTTTGGGGCCCTTTTTCTTCATTTTTGCGTCTTGATTGGCAACATTTTATTCCTCCATATTATTCCTCCCATTCTTCAGATTTCGTTTGTCTTAATCCCCACGTAACGTCAAATATTAGAATTCGAGATGAAGAGGGATTCCATGACTGGGATTCAGTCCTGGGATTGAATCCTTGCTCGAATCATGCACGCTGAGATTGAAAAATAAAAGGATGCAAAACGATCCTACTTAAAGAATGTCCACGATGAAATTGCCACACACAAAATTGATAAGCAAAATTCGAGTTTTCATCCGATTGCCATCAAATTTTCAGGGATTGAAAAATATCTATTAAATTTCATTTTACCATTGTATTCGTATTTTATTTACAGTCCATACGCAAATGCCCGCACCTTGGCCTTAACCCCGACCATAAGATTCTGCACAACCTGTGAATCAACCTTTTTTTTGCATGTAAATCCATACTTTCTTCAGTTCCTCGACTGTCTTCACTACCTTAGGTCGTTTAAGAAGGTGCTACTTCATAATCGCCCAGTACTTTTCGATGATGCGGATCTCCGGAGTGCTGGGAGGGTTGAACATTTTTGACACGAAATTGACCTTATTGTCCGCATACCACTTCAGCACGTCGTTGGGGTAATGGCATGAGGCCAAATCCGGCCAGAAGATTGTTGGGAAGTCACCTGTCCGTTCATCGTGTCCTGGGTCACGAAAGGTGCACTCCGCTTCCCGCACGAGCAGATGGCTTGCCAAACCAGGAATTTCTTCGCAAATTTGGACATCTTCTGAGTGCGGACATGCTCCGGAACGCTGAACTTATCCTTGGCCGTGAAACACAGGTTGCGGGGGATCTGTTTGAAGTCGGCCTTCACATATGTTTCGTCGTCCATGATGCAGCATTCAACTTTCGTCAGCATGTTGAGGTACAACTTCCTGGCGGACTTGTTCTGCTTCTCGTCGCGATTAGGGGCCTTTTGTACCTTGAACGTTCGAAGCCCAGCCTTAGTTTTGGCCTTCTGGACAAAACTTCGGCTTAGGTGCAGGTTCTTAGCCACATCCCGAACGGAGGCGGGTTGGGTTGGCCCCAATCTACGTGGTTTTTTGGTGTTGCACGGAATACTTTTTCCTTCACTTCTGGGTTTCCGATCGGTGGTCAATCGTTCCTCGAACCGCTTAATCAGTGTTGCGATGGATCTTCTTCGCGAACTATCATTCGCCAAAATTCATTTTTCATTTTTGCGTCACGAAGAGCATCGCAAAAAGCGAAAGGATGCAGCGCCGAAGAAGCAAAATTAACACACCGACACGTTGCTCGCGAAGCCCTTTTACTCGTAGGATTCATTTATCCACGCGCTGTTCATTCCTGTGATTCATTTCAAGGTTGCTTCTTCTCGCAGTCAAGCAAACGCTCTGCTGGTCGCATCGTGTACTGAGTCCACACAACCCAACAAAAGCGCGCTTGAAGTACACAGCACGAGCGTGGCTGGGTGCTGCTGGCTATGGCTTGGAGTGCGGCCGCTCTTGAGGAAATTGCGCAACAATTTTCTGGCATTGTTTAGGTACAATTGCATGTATACGAATAGCAAAATGTACCGATTTTACGGACGGGTGGGAGGGGGTCCAAAAATTGCCAATTTCAGCGTTACGTAATAAATGGATGCTGCCTAAACATAAAAATTGTTTTCGTTATTATGTTGTTGAATTTAATTTATTTTACCTAAATGTTGTTAAAAAACATGAGAGGTCTGTGGGATTATAGGTTTACTATCATTCGAATAAACTAAAGTAGGTACATGCAAATAAATTTTCTTTTTCAAATTAATAAATCAATCAATGACCCGCATGACAACCACGTCTTTCATGGCGCACCTGCGTGTTGCGAGCCTGCATGAAGATGATAGAAGTGAATATTTTCCTATTCTTCGCGAAGAGTAGGCAACGTGGATCGTATCGCTCACATTAACAAGCGATGGATAATCACCCGATGAAAGCGTCGGGAGCAACAGCAAACCGAAAATGAAACACGAACGAATGAAGCACCCGAACGGTTGTTCAGGTTCATTCGCAGATTCTGTTTTGATGGCTAGGAAAATTCTTCTTGCCTCGTGTTTCCGATCGCTTTTCAGCAACGTTGCGCTTAATCACTCGCGATACCGTGGAATTCGAGATTCCCAACGTTTTAGCGATGGAACGATGCGAGAGATCCTTGTTCTCGTGATGAATGCGCAAGATTGTTTCACGCACGAGCTGCTCTTTCGACTCCATTTCCGCGAGTTTTGATCACAGGACTTTAAAACTTGCAGGATGCAAATAACCAAATCCACCCAAATTTTTATTAAATTCTACCCAACGGTTAAAAAGTTAGAGCAATTTCATAGTGTGGCAATTTCATCGTGAACACCCTTTATTGAGATCGATTCAAAGCATGCTTGTTTAAATCTGGGAGTGAAAGGATGATCTTAGAAGACTGGCGCAGCCTGGTGGCAAAATATCGATTTTTTTGGCTCAAATAATGATAGCCATGAAGCCACTGAAAAACCATGTCGAAGACGCCATCTTTCTAAGTGGTCAGGCTCCTGATATAATTTCAAAACAAAACAAGTACGCTAGCTTTGCATGGTGGTGGAATTCCAAAACTGTCATCCCTTGATCTCCTAAACAACTTTGTTATCGAAGATTGTTTTTGTATATTCAATCTAGATTGCGAGTTATTTCATGTTAAACATGAAAAACCAAGGGTGTTGTACAGAGTACGAAGCGCGACTACTCGCGTTGCAAAAATTCGCGCGGCGATCTAAAGTTTAAAATTTTAAAAATAAAAATAATTATGTTTAGCATCACTGTATCCAGCAAAAACATATGTTTTGCAACTCTGTTGCATATCAGCCTAATTTTATCTACAGAATGAACGTCATAACGGTAAACTTTTCCTACCAAAATAACGAATTCTGAAAAGTGCTACTTTTCAGCACTGTTAACGGTGCTGAAAACGAGCACTTTTCAGTTCTGTCTTGGGAATTGTTAAATTTATATCTGAGTGCTTCCATGAGCTGAATTGCTCTAGAGTTCTAGATAACTTCTCTGATTCATACATCCGTTGGACGATCCTAAGACGACTCAAGGATTCTGAATTGGATTAGGTTCATCATGCGAACGTAGAGGGGGCAGTAGAGACAGTTGTTCAATACTTATTTTTTACAAATAAACGGGAGCGTCACGCTGTTTGTATAAGCAGTTCAACATACCCAGCATGACTACATAATTTGGATAGAAAATTGTACTCGATATCTTACTAAGGGAGAGTTGACTGTAATTCGTTGCAAAACTCGATTTTTTCAGCACTTGTCGTATTTATTCAACTTGGCAAGCAGGCTTGATAATACTCCTCAACATCATTAGAGTTCGGTCTAGAGCACACTCACTCGAATCGCTTGAGAATCTGTGTTAAAAATTTTGAGTTCAGTTTTTTCTTCTCAGAAAATTGGCAAAATCGCCTCCTCTTTGCTTCGCAGATGAGTTTCTATCAAGCCTGTCGGCAAGCCTCGTTGGATAAATGTACGACTCGTGCTGAAAAAAAACATTATTTTGCAACTTGTTGTAAAAATAACTATTATAGACTCCTTAAACGATTTCCTTCAAAAGTACGAATGTCTTTTTTAAGTTTAACAGTTTCGAAGATATAAATTGAATAATGTAAGCTAAACCATGGATTTTTGTCAAATTCCAAGTTAATTAACTATTGATCTAAATTTGGATTAAAGAGTGCTTCGTGAGGCCCTAGCAGGAAGGTTCGGTTTTGTGTCGTCCGATATATTTTGCTCACGATTTCGCGCGTTTTCATCGCCGGAGAATTTTTTTTTGTTTCCCCTGTTTTGGAGCGTCTTGCTGGGTAGTGCTTCGTGAGGCCCAAGCAGGACAGTTCGGTTTTGCGTCGTCCGTTAGATTTTGCTCACAATTTCGCGCGTTTTCGTCGCCGGAGAATTTTTTTTCCTGTTTGGAGCGTCTTGCTGGGTAGTGCTTCGTGAAGCCCAAGCAGGACAGTTCGGTTTTGCGTCGTCCGATAGATTTTGCTCACGGTTTCGCGCGTGTTCTCGTCGCCGGAGATTTTTTTTTTCCTGTTCTGGAGCGTCTTGCTGGGTAGGTATTTGGAAAGGCCCAAGCAAGACGGTTTGTTTTCGGAACGCCAAGAAGTTTTGCTGTCAGTGTCAGTTTTGTGTTCAGTCGAGAATGGATTACCAACTGGTGAGTTCGTTTCATGCTTATGATAACACATTTTTTCTTGAAAGCGTAACTTTTATGTAATATTAAAACAAACTTTGTATGGTTCGTCACTATAAGTGTCGGCATTATGCTATTTTCTTATACAATTTCAATATACATATATTTTTCTCTTTTTGACATTATTAAAAATTATCTTTTGAATTGTTCGACATTGTGAATGTTGACGTATTTTTTAAAACTTCTACCATATCGAGACAAAATGCACAGTGCTCATCGAGACAAAATGCAATACTCATATGTCATTTTCAAACAAACTATGTATGGTTCGTCACTACAAGTGTCGGCATTATTCCTGTTTCATATAATTTGAAATATATACATGTAATTTTCAGTTTTCGACATTAATAAAAACGTCTTTTGAATTGTTCGACATTATTGATGTTGACCTATTTTTTTAAAGCTTCTACCAAAAACTTCTCGAGACAAAAATACAAAACTAGCTTTAAATATAAGTCGTATATTTCCCCCTTGTCCATGGATCGTATCACCGACCAGAGGTGACTCCCAGATCTTTTCCTCCCTCACTAATAAACACCCTTCCCGTGGTGATTGTGGAGATGCAGAGGTATTCTCGGTCTCTAGAAGCAACAATCATTACACCCTAACATTCCTTCCCCATCCCAACTGACTGTAAGGACTTGGCCGGCGCCGCTATTGATCAATAATATTAGATCTGCTAAAATTGCACTTCGAGAGTAAGCGGAAACTCCCATCCCTTATTCATTTGGATCGTAGTGCAATTCTCACCAGTTCCGATCAATCACGGAGTAACAACCATTGACATGTACAGTCAGTCTATGCTATGCTATGCTATGCTATGCTATTGATCTAAATTTGGATTAAATTGGTGATGGTCCATTACATGTTTGTACTTTTTTTTTGTGGATTCTAGGTATGGAGTAACCCAGATATAACACCATTTTCATACAGCATACGAAATATTTGTACTTGACATAGTCTCGCTATTTCTCACTATCGTACTGTATGCAGATTGTTTAGTATTATGAAGCTTATCGTTTGCTCAACGGAAATATTAGTTGTTTTCTGCAACGAAACAGAATCGTAGGCTTATTTTGTAGAAAATCTTGTATTTTATTGTAGTCTATCGTATCTTTTGTAAACACACATTTCGTCAAATGCACCAGAGCTCTAGCAAATCGTAATGTTTTACAAAAAAGCAGTAAATTTTTAACGTTCGTTTCAAATACAATATGGCAATTGTTTGTTTTATAAGTTGGAGATTGTATTACTTACCATGAAATTATTTCGTTGCCGAAAACTACGAATGATTTGGTAGTTTAAACGAACTTTTTCTGTACTGTTGCTATTTATAACTTTTTTTTATTTTTGAAATGATATTATAGTGTTTATTTTCAATTTATTCTTATTCAATTCTTAAATGTTTATTTTCGGTTTAAATTGCTGTTTTCAGCGATTTTCTGCAGTGAAAAATATGTTCTGCAATGTTATTTTTTAATTTTTTATTGTTATTCCATACAAAATTATTGCTTGTAGTTCTATTTTTGGCTGTATTTAATAAACGAGTGATGATTATCCTTTTCCTAGTGTATGATAGTTTGTTGTCTGATCAAAGACCTGAATGACTGCAACAGCTAGATCGCATTCCGTACACTTTTCGTCGTTTTTTGTCGTTATCATTAAGAAGACGCGTGCTCGTTCATTCTCCTGAATCAGCAACGGTCATGTGCCCCCAGACAACCAGAAGTCGCATACCAGTTTACGGGCAAAGTCGTTTACTCATACAAATTGCATCACATCCGCACTAAATAGTGGATGAAATCGTTTGATCGATGAGTTTCCTCGCATAAAACGCTATTTTATGAGACAATATGTACATTCAGTTTCGTCCCGTATACTCGTACAAAGGAAATCTGATCAATCCGTAGCAGCTGTCAAATTAATTTTGTTATCATAAATTAAGTCGCATAAGAGTACAGATTAATTCGCAATAAAATCTACACACTCGCATTGCATGTTATCTTTCATCATATAAAATATGCACATATATCGCCTCCACTTTTGCACGTATAAGGCCTTTTCACGACATCTTATACGTGAAACATTGTGCATATAAACATCGCATAACGCAAAAGGTGATTTCATTATACGTGCATTCTGGTTGTCTGGGCCATAGGTGCTCGAGCAAATTAATGCATGCTAGAAGCATGTGCCTTCTAGATTAAGGCACGAACTGTAATTTTTGTGGGGAACAAGAGACCAAAACAGAAGATGAGCGAGAAATATAACATGAAGAACCGCGAAGGTCATCGAAAGCGTTGCTCCGATGGTGAACAGATAACGGCCACGTGTGAGCTCGAGGTTGTCAGGTCGCCCACGTTTTCCGCGTGTCTTCCAAAAATAGTCTTCTTCGGATACTAATACGGTACATATTCATGAAATTATACCTGTTTGGGTGAACACGTTGTTTTCGGCTCATTTGGTTTGTTGCTGTACATTCACTAGGCTATTATATTTTTTTTTTGAATAAAATCTCTTAGTTCACTAGTCATCCAACAGGCAATAAAATGGCAACATCAGAAATCTTCGAAAATTCAACCTCTAGTTATGTTGACACATCCTTCAAATCACTTAATACACAATGATCACATTCGTGAAGGCAATCATGTAAACCGGAAAATAAACCATAAGGCAGTAGCACAACTCTAGTCCATGATGCGACTGTTGGCAAACAGTATAAACGGCCTATAACAACTCAATGTAAGTTCTCTGCGGGTGGCGGCATGACGTTGAAGATTCACCATCATCATCATGAAACTAGGCTCGACTGATGATGGGCCAAACTTTTTTTTTCTCTCCACTTTGTAGCAAGTAAAACATCATACCCGAGTCAGGTCAACTGCCGCAGGCTTTCCTCCAAACCAGCTAATAAACTTGTTAATTAAAAGCCAATTAATTAAATGGAATTTCGTTTCGCTTTCGTGGCGCTTGCGGGCCAATTCCCTCTCTCGCATGCAGCTCACACGAAAACGGCTGTTATGATACATGCCCACGAAATGTTACACGTTTTGGGCTCGAATGCTTAGCCGGAGGGAAAAAAGGGCGCTTTTCCCAAATACCTACTGTACAAGCTTGTTGTACAAATCGATCGAAACATGGGTTCGAACCGAGTGGTAGCAAAACGCGATCGGTATGCAGCAGGAATTTGATCTACGCAGTACGATTATTGATCGAAGAAGCGCATCGGGAAGCTATGTGTTTTTTGTGTGACAATAAACTAAAGCGCGATCGGAACGTGCATTTAATATGAATTTGATGAATTTATGTGTAGGAGATGATGACTCGAAACGAACCTGCTAAGACTTCGGAAGATGAACGAACATAAAAGACAAACTTGGCTTACTCGGAACGTTCTACCATTGTAACATAAAATAATCTTTCATCCAAAGCTCATTGTTACTTATAGCGCCACTTAATACTACAAGGCCTTACTGATCTACTGTGTTAGGGTGCGGAAATTTATAGATTTGCCCTTGCATCATTCACATTAGCCTCAAATCTGAAGTGTCAATCTCGTTCGTGACGTTAGACGGGTTGAAGCAGGGAGACACACTTTCAAATTTACTGTTCAACATTGCACTCGAGGGTGCCATTAGGAGATCTGGCGTGCAGAGAAATGGCACTATTATCACAAGGTCGCACATGCTCCTTGGCTTTGCGGACGATATAGACCTTATTCACGGGTTGTATATGGGAAAGGTTTAAAATAGGCATCGCTAAATCTTTCACCATTCGAAAATAAAGGTTTTTAGCTTTCATTTGACGTGTTCCCCAAAAAAATCCACCGAGGGATCCCGAACATTTTTTTTTATTTAAAATTTTTGCTCTTTAGAGTACATTATTTACATTTACATATTAGGTTTCATTTAGTAAAAAAACAGAACTGTCCTCAGTGATTTTGAGCATTTAAAGAGCTATAAGACACTTATTCGTTTAGATATGTTGGAAGTTCGACTGTTCACTTATTCGTACTGTGAAAGTATATCGAACCGAGCACTGTTTACTTTCATAGTTAGAATACATTAAATTTCTTCTTCTTATTCTTTCTGGCATTACACCTCTGCTGGTACATAGCCTGTTTCTCAACTTTTCGTTAGTACTTAGTTATTGATTGATAATTTTCTTTGCCAATCAACCGTTATTGTTATGAGGTTCATAAAAAGTAGAATGCATCAACATTACAACAGCCTACAAATGTAAATAGAATATCCCTCTAATACCCAAATTTTTATTTTCGATTTAAATATTATTTTTCGTTATCTAAAATCGTTCTAAACACGTTCTGAGCAATTATTTTTTTTTATTCGTGATTTTTTGATTTTTGGTTTTTGATTTTTATAATTTTTATTTTTGAACATCCCTAGCTTTTTTCATTTTTTCTTGAAGCCTTTTCTGGTAGTTGATTTTTGGCAATAATAAAAATTTAAATTTTTGCGGTGCTTTCAAAAATATTAAATTTTCAATTTTTTTTTGGAGCGTATTTTATTTTCCGTGTAACTAACGGAAAAACCGGTTTGAAATTATTTTGATACCACCAGGCTCTTCTTTTGTGATAGGTCGATCGTAGAAAAATCTAAAAGGTATGATTTTTTTTATTACACGTAAAATTAACCCCGGGAACTTATAGGTTATATAAGAATACAATTTTTCAAACAATTTTCAAAAATACAAAAAAGTTTCAAAAGTCATAAAAAACTTTTCTTACATGCGTGTTATGAGTCAAAGTTTAAGCCAAAAATAAAATAATTTTGATTTCCGAGCTACGAAAAAATACACAAAATTCCAAAGTGTACCCCGTCTAAAGGCGGGGTTGGGTATTAGAGGGATATGCTTAAATGCCCTATACCACAAGCCTTAACAAAAAGCTTATAAAATCTCAGCATAATTATTGAGTTAGTGGCAATCCAAAGACTTTTTTAATAGTATTGAAATTAGTTTGATGTTTTTAACATAGAACTCCAAAATTTAACAAAAATATAGTGGAAGCTATTTCCTGTTAAATCAAATTATAAAAAAAAATCCACAATGAAAGTGGTTTTCTTTCAAGCATAACAACAATAACACAATTTTTAAAATTTGTGCAGTAATTAAAGCACGTAAGCAGCTTACAAACATGGAAGTTTTACCATTTTATACTCATATTAGATTGATACCATATTCAAATAATATAGGTTTTCAACATTTAATATGCTTTATTATGTGATTGTTGGCAACGGTAACAAGTTTAAATTTCATGTGCCAACTTGCCCCGCAGAGTTTATACCTTCCCAATCATGCGCACATCAGCGAGTACAGGGTGTGCCTTCTTTTACGTCGGTAAATTTCTATATATGAAGTTATTTATTTAATTTAAAATTTTGCAATTTATTTGGGCTAGTTTTTAAAAACAACATCAATCAAGTGACTGCATTTATTGATCGTAACAAAATGGTCTCCATACAGCATGCATTTAACATTACCTTTTGGAGCTTTTCGAGGGGTTTTGCAAAGATATCGGCACAAGAGTCTGCCTTGAGCTCGCCAATAGTCCAAGATTTTCTAGCATACACTTTGCTTTTCAAGTAGCTCCATAAACTTAAGTCAGGAGGAGTCCAATTAGGATCTCCATAATCAAATCATATGCCCCCTTTTTATATCAGATGCCCATGGAATTTCCGTTGCAGAGACATGATGAACAAACTACCAAAGATATCGAATTCCATTGACTGTTTCGTACTGCTTGAAAAAAAAAGTTGCTTATTTATGAAACCAGATGGTACCAGTTGACCACGATATTTTCGAGGATATAACAGTTGAGTTAACACAATTGCAAGACTATTTTCAATTCAAAGCGTCACTATTTTGGCATGTTGTTTCGGTGTAAAGTTATTCATGGTTTAAAGTTTACTGAATTGACGTTTCCAAAACATGTCAAACCAAACCAATCGGTTAATAAATGTCAATGTTATTCAATATACACTCAATAGTCTCAATAGGGGTGTAATTCCAGACAGAAGAAAATGAAAATTCATCTATTCTAAACATGAAAAGAAAGAGTTATACACTAGAATCAAATATACACTTAATTCAGAATGCCGATCTTAGCTGTTGCAAAGCTCGGCTAAAGGTCGTTTGCTGACATCTTAGTAAATGTGACGGTTGGTGACGGCACCCAAAGGTTCTGTTTTATGTGAACTTGATTTTTTGCTGACATATTAGTATTTGCTGACCGCTCAGCTGTGTCGATCTCGATAAAAAAAAAATAAAAATAGTTAAACTCAACTGAGTATGTCCTTCACTGTACGAAAAAGTGTCCTATGGCATATTAAATCCACAAGATCACAAAGGACAGTTATGTCCATTACAACATGTAATCTTATATATCTTTATTATACCAACTTTCATTTGAAATTTGTGCTACCATCGTGTAAATGTACACCCACATGAAACGCGAGGCAGCGAAAGTTGGACTGGTGGCGAATGCGACCAAGACAAAGCAGATGCTAGTTGGTGGGGCCGAGCGCGACATGGCTCGCCTAGGTAGCAGTGTTACGTTAGACGGGGATACTTTCGAGGTGGTCAACGAGTTCATCTACCTTGGATCCTTGCTGACGGCTGACAATAACGTTAGCCGTGAAATACGGAGGCACATCATCAGTGGAAGTCTGGCCTACTATGGCCTCTACAAGAAGTTGCGGTCAAAACAGAAGGAAATCCAAAGCTGGAAGGATACGATGTGCCGGGCATGTTGCAAGTATGCCGGACAGCAACCCTGAAAAGATGGTGTTCGCGTCGGATCCGGTTGGTACAAGAAGGCGTGGAGCGCAGCGAGCTAGGTGGGCGGATCAAGTGCGCATCGATTTGGCGAGCGTGGGGCAGAACCGAAGATGGAGAGATGCGGCCACGAACCGAGTATTGTGGCGTGAAACTGTTGATTCAGTGTTATTTGTTTAGATGTTAACTAAATAAATGACCTGCACTCTAATGTGCGAACACTTATGACACTCATACGAATGTGGCGGATTTGGTTCAAAATCAAATTTAGTCTTGTTCGGTGTGCGAACTTTATAGATTTGAGAAGTGGTTCGACTACTTCCTCCACTTTATCGAACTTAGTTTCTAGAACTGGTTTCTTGAACAACTGGTTTCGCAACAACGGATCGTCCATCCACAGTCGTAGCAGAATATTACCTTGGGTCTAGGACAGTCCCTCCATCAATAACCGTTCTGCTGGAAATACCAGCAAGTTCGTTGAGCCGGTTGTGCCGCAGAATTGGACACCGATTGACCGGGGTTTTTGTTTTACTGTAAATTCGGTGCACTCTGGGTTGATTGCCTGTTCTCTCGGGTTGGGCGCGGTTGTATTGCGTTAATCGTCACTGACTCATCGCTGTAGTAATCCAATCCATCCTTGACCTCCACATTGTGAACAATACGCCGTGAACAATGGCCGTGCTTCACCGGCTACTGCAGGCTTGGATCAAATGTGTTGATCCGATGTGATCAGCTTGACTAGCTGCTGTGAGTAGTTCACGTCGATATGGATGGATATCTTCGACCGGTAGTGCCGCCTCATGTTGTCTTAGATGGCTTCGAATTTTGTTGTCTTCGACAACGGCTTAGAGAGCATTCGATTCAGCTTCTCGATCACGGTGACGAATGCGATGAATGACTCTTCTCGATGCTATTTCCTCTCCAAATATCTGATTCTCAGAGCGGATTTCTTGGAGAGCTTCGGAATCCAACCGTTGGTTGATGTAGGGGACGGGACAGAGGGTATTGAAGCCCTCAACGAGGTAGCAGGACCATAACTCTGCTTCAATATAAAGCCATCCGGTGATAGAGGAAGAGAAGGAACCGAATGAAACCCTGGACTTGCCAACTTTTGAAATACCAGCAGAGCCGGTGCCAGAGGGCATGAATTGACGAAGAGAGAAAGGAAGAGACTGATTGAGACTATCTAGCGGTTTTATTTTACAGCACAGTAAGTTGGGACGATCCGACATAATCCAGCACGAAATTGTTCTCAAGGAAGATGCGAGGCCAAGGAATCAGCCTATCTAAAAATGTTCGCCTTTGATGCAGAAGGAGATAGACGCGGAAATTGAACGGTTCAAGGAGCAAGGTGTGATTGAAGAATGCTACGGCGTGTGGACCAATTTGCTGGTCCCGGCCAAGAAGTCGAACGGGAAGATTCGGGTTTGCCTAGACTCCCGGAGGTTCAATGACCGTCAAGAACACGTATCCGATGCAGAATATGCAGGATATCTTCCATAGATTAGGACACGCGAAATACGATTCGATAATAGACTTGAAAAATGCTTGTTTTCAAATCCCTTTAAAGGAGGAAAGTCGGAGTTATACCACATTCCGAACGTTGAGAGGGCTATTCCGATTCAAGATATGTCAATATGGCCTGGCCAATGCACCTTTCACGATGTGTCGCCTGTTGAACAAAATCATTGACTTTGATCTTCAGCCCTTTGCTTATTTAGACGACATCGTGATAACCATGGAAACTCTGGAGGAACATTTTCGCCTCATAGAGCTAGGGGCAAAACGATTGAAGTTAACCATTTTGTTGGAAAAATCTAATACACAATTTAGCAGGTGATGTATTTAGGTTAGCTGCTGACAGAGCGCGGCGTGTCCAGCGATCGTTTAAGCATTCAGCCGATTCTGGACTACGCTCGGCCACAATCAGTCAAAGACATCCGAAGGTTATTGGGCCTTGCTGGTTTTCTCCAGAAATTTATCTGGAATTACAGTAGAAAGACTGCTTCGATCACAGATCTTTTGAGGAAGGACAAAATAAGTTCAACTGCTCGAAAGAAGCGGAAGCAGCGTCCAACGAGCTGAAATCCGTCTTTATATCAGCTTCGATTCCGGATTTCTGAAAGCCTCTTGCTGTCGAGTCAGATGCTTCGAAGAATGCGGTAGTAGCTGCATTAGTCCATTAGTAATTAGGACAAATGAGAGTTATCGGATATTTCAGCAGGAAGCTCAGTTGCACCCAGAGGAAGTACTCCTAGCCATTGACAACTTCAGGCACCACGTGGAAGGCACTCGATTCAAAGTGTTGACGGATAGGAGAAGTCTGCTGTGACTCTTTAAAATCAGGGCAGAATCTGGGAATTCAAAACTCTTTCGGTGGGCCCTTCGGATCCAATCTTACGACATCGAAGTACCGCAAAGGAAAGAACAAATTTACTGCTGATCTGATTATCCAGATCAATCGAAACAGTCATGATGATCCAGTCGGATCCAGACTACGATGAATTTGCGGCAGATATTCTAGCAAATTGGTTCAACCGTTTTTGAGTCATGGACATTTATGTTTCTAGTACAACCCTGGCCGCATGAAAATCTTGGAATTATCCAAAAACATCATATTGTAATTTATAGAAATCCAAAAGGAAACTCAACCGATTTGTATGATTTTATTAGATTTTGTTTTATTTTCTGACATCGAGACCATATTATGTGTTTCTTGAGAAATTTGACTAAAAACAAAATGGCGGCCAAAGCTATTTTTATGGCAAGAGTCGGTCCCCCAAGTATTCCCGGAGTATCTTCGATACCAGATGACCTAGGATCAATATCGATACAGATTTTAAATATAAAATGTGTTTTGAAAACTTGTGATCAAACTATGCAAATATATCGAGAAACAAAATAGGTAATAACGATTTCAATATTTTTTTGTGGTAAAAATGAAACTGTCAGTAGAGGCGTTAAGTATGATCACATGATTTGAAACAAACTTTTAGGATCAATCAACTAGAATATTTTTATAATATATAGCTTTGTAACGATATAGAATGATTCATAAATCTATTTTAAAATTCAACAAGTTAAGGTGACACCTATCAAATTTCTCTCTAATCTGTGTTTTCAATGCAAAATTGAGAAAATCTTGAAGAATCAACTACAAAGGTGTTTCTGAAAGTCACAATGATATTGAACATGAATATATGCTAAACCACAAAATATTCTAAAATTTCCTAGGATTTTTCTTTACTGTTTTATCACATCTGATGAAACGTGTAAGGTAGAGTAAAGATGAAGTATATGTCGATGAAACTGGTGGTCAAAACTTTTTCGGTTCATATACAAGATACCGTCCGCCTTGCTTATTTCAAACAACTGTTACCGTATGAATTTAAGGTTGAAAAAGACGTTTCAATACTTCTATTGCATAGATGATATCCATGCAGCTTTAACATGTGGTAGTAGTTTACGCAACAAGTTGCAGAAAGACAAATATTACAGTACGAATCCAACGGCAACGAGTTGCGTACAACATTTTTTGCAATTTCGTAAGAGAAACCCAGGGAGTATCAGAATTCATATCGGGATGCATTTAGGTAGTTTCGAAAAATGGTTGTGTAATGGTTGATCACGCAACTCTAAACAGTTGCGTAATGAAAATGCATTGCGTAGTGTTTATTACACAACTGAATTCAGTTGCGTAATGGTTATTACGACACTGCATAATTCAATGCAGGAAAGTAGACCATTTCATACCAGTTTGGCGTGATTTGAAACGTTGAGAACGTGACGTGTAAAAAAAATCCTAGCAAAAAAAGAATTCCAAAATTCGTGCAAAAATACCGTGTTAATCCAGAAAAATTTGTAAAAAAAAACATGCTTGAAAAACGCGTAAAACAAACCTTTTTCTGCATGTGAATTAGACTTGTGGTCATTTTTGGCTTCAGGGTTGGAGTTTCATATTTAGTCTGCATTGAAATTCAACCAACCCAACATTTAAAACTGCATCCTGTTGTATAATTATGATAAAACTAGGGGTCCTGGCAAACTTTGTCTTGCCATCAAATAGGCTGTTGAAATTTGCCATGAAACGTCCCACAACAAATGATTCCGTTTACTTTCCATTTTTTCGACTTTTCCGTTCAATATACTGTGTTTCTTAATATTATCCAAACAAGCATAGGAAAGTTATGTAAATCTTGAGAAAGAGGAGACAGTTCACTGACAGTTGGCATGTTTTCTTGCCTTCTTTGACTTCTTTCTTTAAATTTTGGTTTGTGCACAAATGAACTTATTTTTATCAACATCATATTCACTTCTTGTTGTTTACTATAAAAGAGGACAAGAATATAAAAAAAATCAATAGCAGTTTGCAACACATAACTATATTAAGGTATCCAACATTTTAAAATGTGAAATCACCGAAAAACAGCTAGAAATTTTAATAATGTTTACCTGAATTTTGACGCTTTTTCACATTCTGCCTTTTGAATGTGCGGTTTTCCAGTGACAGTTGGTGACTCTCTAATCCTACAACCTTCAATGCGAAGAGCTGATAGCTATGTACGCACGCAGACTACACAGAAAAACAAAAATAATTGAATGTCATTCAGACGCCGTTTGGTGGATCATGATGAATACTGTTAAATTGAACGACCCTGTTGCAGTTGATCAAATAAGATGTTATGAAGCGATTCATTTGAAACTTGTTCAAACAGTTGGCTAGAAACTGGTTCGATATTTGTTGTGTATACAATGGAAAATTGCGAGAAAGAGAAATAATTGTGGCAAGCCACGATGAGTTAGCCGTGGCAAGCTTGCTTAACCCCTCTACCGGCAGCTTCATTTTTTACCGCAATAAAAATCCAGAAAATCAAACTTTGATAACCTTTCTTGTTTCTGGATATTTTTGTACCATTATTTCAACTTCTCAAAAAACTCTTCTAGTTTAAGGATCCATACAAATATCTGTCATTGGTGATCTGGTTTTGAAGATATTCCGATGTTCTTTGGGGAACCGACATTCTCCATACAAAATGTCTTTGGTGGCCATTTTTTTTTTCGTCTATTTATCGAAAAAATAAAATGTGGACTATATAATGACAGGTAATAAGGAGCTGCTCTGTAAAAATCATACAAATCGGTTAAGAATTCAAGGATATATCTGAAAATTAGGTTATGATGTTTTTTGAAGTTTTTTAGATCTTTATTTGGCCAGCGAGGTACCAGACATATAGATGCTCATTACTCAAAGACGGCTGCACCAAATAGCTTCATTTTTTGACAATATACTCTCATTAATTAGATATTTACGATTGGTTATGGCAAAACGTCGGTCCCCCAAGGAATTTCGGAATATCTCAGGATCCAGTTGACCAAGGATCAATATCGACACAGATTCTAAAACTAGAAGAGTTTTTTGAGAACTTGTGATATAATGGTACAAAAACATCGAGAAACAAAAAAGTTATCGAGATTTGAATATTTTTATTGCGGTAAAAATTGAAGCTGCCGGTAGAGGGGTTAATACTTAATTCAATTCAGCTTCTAAATGTAGTACTCAGAACAGCACAAAAGGAACTCAGTGGCTTCTAAAAGTCTCAAAATATAAATAATCGTCATTCATATAATCCCTGGAAACTTTGATAGATAAAGACTGAGCTGGGGCACCATTGGGACTTCACATGCCTAGACGAATATAAAAAAACATCTCACTCTTGTCTAGTAACTCCTATCCCTACCACCTTACTGAACTGATCGGTGTAAAAATCGTATAACATAAAATTTTCAACATACAAAATGCAAAATAGTATCCAGAAATGCGCCAGGATGTGGTCTATCGATTCGGTTGCATGCTTCATTGGGACAAGCGATGGAATCAAGATCGATTGTGCCCGGTTCACGTTGTGCGAATTCGAAAAGATATTCGAATTCAGTCAAGAATGGAATACAAACTGGTGAGCTCGTTTCATATTTGTGATAACACGTTTTCATTGATGCAACGTTCGTTTATGTTATTTCAAAACAAACTATGGATGGTATGTCTTCATAAGGTTCGGTATACACCCTTATTCATGATTTATATAATTTCATTCCGTATTTTTCATCCTTATACATGGATCGCATCACCAATCAAAGGTGATTAACACACGGATAAAAATCTGATCCCCAAATCATGATTAACAAATCATGAAATTCATAAATTGGTTAGGTCATAATATAAGGATCACAAATCATGGTTTATAATCATGATTCTTAGGGGCCTTCCTTAGCCGAGTGGTTAGAGTCCGCGGCTACAAAGCAAAGCCATGCTGAAGGTGTCTGGGTTCGATTCCCGGTCGGTCCAGAATCTTTTCGTAACGGAAATTTCCTTGACTTCCCTGGGCATAGAGTATCATAGTACCTGTCACACGATATACGAATGCGAAAATGGCAACTTTGGCAAAGAAAGCTCTCAGTTAATAACTGTGGTAGTGCTCATAGGAAGACTAAGCTGAGAAGCAGGCTATGTCCCAGTGAGGACGTAAATGCCAAGAAGAAGAAGAAGAAGAATCATGATTTTTCATAAGCGAAACATTCAGTGTGAAAATACTAAGCGGTGCACTTTGCTTCAACTAATTCCTATCGATCACCCTCAATTCCATATGACGAAGTGGCTGAGTGGTAGAGTACGTGGCTCGGAAGGTTCTTGCCTCGAATCTCAGTGAATGCTATTATTTTATTTTATTTTTTATTTTGTCGATCATAAACAGATGCGCGACTCAGTATTTCTGGCATTTGAATCATGATTCCGAGCTATCAGCAACAAAAACCTAACGCGTGTGTTGCGTTACAACAATCTGACTCAAAATATCATGAGTCAGTAAGATGGAAACACACTGGAATCATAATATCATGAGTCATAATCTTGTTTTTGGATTCTGATTTCTACCCGTGCAGATCTTTTTCCTCCCTCACTAATCAACACTCTTCCCGAGGTGTAAGGAATAAGCCAGTGTTGATCAGTAATGTGAGATTTTCTCAAATGTGCACTTCAAGAAGTAAGGGATAGCCCGGATCGAAGTACGATTCTAACCAATTCCGATCAACAACGGAGTTGTAGCCATCCACATATTCCAGCATCCAGATTCTTCATGACCATTGGACAATTTGGCATTTGGCTATCGCATGGCAAGCACCTAAATACTCTGAGAAACCAATCAAATTTCCAACGCGAAAAGTTCCTCGACCGGAGGGGTTCGAACCCACGACCATCAGCATGAAATAGCTGCACGTTTATGCATTTTCCTACGGCTATTTGGAACGACTACAATTCCCGGTATTGAAAAATAAATCATATGTTTACATATCATTATTTACGATAAAGGGAATGAAACGTCTAAGATACCTCACACATTTTTAAGAAACTTTGAATGTTTTTAATGCTGTAATGACGGGCAAACCTCGGACGTCGCTTCTGAAGAAGAATGTGCTCTACATGACCGTCACCTAAACGTCAATTAACGGCATCCTAATTGCCAACAAGCAGCTCCCTTAGTTTTTTCTCCAAGTGAGAATACGCATAAAAATGTCACAAAAACCAACGTCCCATAAATCTACCGTCCCTTTGACACAGTTTCCACTACGAAACGCATAAGAAAAGTATTCAACACCGCGTAATATTAATGACAGTCCAGTCCCTGCCATACAAACATTCTGTAGCATAAGGTGTCCCATTTGCATTCCACTGGAACCAATTTTCGGATTTCAACTCCCACAAACCAGAGACGCTAATTTAATCTTTACACTTACATCTTCTCCACTTTCCAGATCTTGGACCAAATGGCGAAAGACCAACCTGTTGGCTGCTCGTAAAAATAATGCGGTAAGTTTGCCAAGTTTCGCTTCTTTTCCGGAATCCTTTCCAACGAGGAACACTTCTTGGATTTAACCCTCTAATACCCAACCCCGCCTTTAGACGGGGTACACTTTGGAATTTTGTGTATTTTTTCGTAGCTCGGAAATCAAAATGATTTTATTTTTGGCTTATACCTTCACTCATAACACGCATATAAGAAAAGTTTTTTATGACTTTTGAAACTTTTTTGTATTTTTAGAAATTGTTCGAAAAATTGCTTTCTTATATAACCTACAAATGCCTGGGCTTCATTTAACGTGTAATATAAAAAATCGTACCTTTTATATTTTTCTACGATTAACCTATCACAAAAGAAGAACCTGGTGGTATTAAAATCATTTCAAACCTGTTTTTACGTTAGTTACACGGAAAATAAAATACGCTCTGAAAAAAAATTAAAAATTTAATATTTTTAAAAATACCGTAACAATTTAAATTTTTATTATTGCCAAAAATCAACAACTAGAAAAGGCTTCAAGAAAAAATGAAAAAAGCTAGGGATGTTCAAAAATAAAAATTATAAAAATCAGAAACCAAAATTTTCAAATTTCTGAATAAAAATAAATAAATGCCCAAAACGTGTTTAGAACGATTTTAGATAACGAAAAATAATACTTAAATCGAAAATAAAAATTTGGGTATTAGAGGGTTAAATAATGCCGGCCAAGAGAAGGATCGTATGAAGAGACGCCTTCGCACTTTTTGTTCGCGCATCGACCAGCCATTCAGCCTCCCAAAGACGTGAGGTTTATTATTATTAGTTTTATGATCGGTACTTGATGGCAATGATGGTGAGCATGGGCTTAGCCAGGGGAGGGCAAACGATCTCAACGGCATTATTCACCAATTACTCACAAAATGATAAAATTGAGCCCTCCTCATTAGCGTTTTGTACATGGTACCTTTGGAGCGGGTGTGAATCTTTTTTGACCACAGCTGCTTGTGGAGACCATAGTAGGCCCGACTTCCACTGATGATGTGCCTCCGCACAATGGGGCAGAAACGAAAACAACGCGGAAACAACCTGTAGTTCTTCGCTAAGACAAGACGTGTCAGGTAATAGTGCAAAAATGAAACCAATTGCCTGTCAAAAAAGACCACTCCTCATTGCTCGTTTTGGCAAAGGCCTACTTTCACATCGTTGAGTTGAATTGCAACAGGGCACTTTGTTGCTAGCAAGGCCGTGTTGCTAGTTCATAAGTTAAGGTTTCCATCAAAAGTTTGAACATTTTGCATTAGATCTTTTTGTTTCAAATCTTTAAAAAAATCGATGTCCAGTTTACCGCAAGTGCTAAAATAAATAAAAAATAATAATTGAAAGCAAAATAATGGTATTTGTTTCAATTACCTCTAAAAATATCGTCAATTTCAATAATAAATCTGATTTTTCTCAAAGCTGTATTGAATGAATGAAGCGTGCAAAAAACTAACAAATTATTAGCCTTGATATTTAAATTTGTTCAGAAGATTTGCTTAAAAAGGGTACTGGTAGCACTGGCTTTTGCATCGTCAAGGTTATCGACTGAGAAACAACGTGGCAGTCTTAGTTGAGCTGTCACGTCCTGTCCTAGGTTCTTCGGAATGAAGAGATAGACGTTTGGTGTCTTCAGCGAAAACGACCCTTTCAATGAGGCCGTTGTTTTGAGATAAAGTCATATTTTTGTGTTATTCGCATAAATGGCTTATATGCCATTTCGGTAAAAAGGCATTTTAGTTGTATGGTATCTTCGACAAAGTTGTTTATTGTTTTATGCTGAAATTTATTGCTGAAGACGGCAAATTCCCAAGGCCTACTATTTTTAAAATATAGACATTTTTTTAAGAAAATGGTACTAAAACCCGAAATATTTGAGTTTTGCTTGCATTTTTTCAATTGATATGCCATATATCTCCTATGACTATGTCATTTATTGGCTTAAAGCAGGTCTGGTAAAAATTTGATTGTAAAAATAAAATTTCGTTTGATTTTCTAAAGAATACTTACTAAAAACAAGGCTATTGCGTATAGGCCATTCTTGCGATCGGGCAAGTTCGGGCAGGTGTTTTCATCGCCATCCACTTACGAAAGGTCAGAGCATTATTGTCTATTATTTTCTAAGATATGATATTTAATATATTTTTTCTATGCGATCTGGGAGTATGCAAAGCTTATACAAAGTTTCAAAATTATTCATCATCACAATATACCAATTTTCTAATGAAAACAAAAGTTCAAAATAACAATAATCATTCTTGCGGTTTACTGGTGGCTATATTTACTTAAACAATTGTTGTATACATTCCTTATGTATTTTCTATTCGCAAAAATGCCCTAAGAGCGAGATTCATTATGCAAACCATTTCGGTCGATTGGAAGGGTTTATCGTTATTTTATGCTGGAAATAATGGCTAAAGTTGTCAAATCTCCAAGGCTTACTATTTTTGCAAAACTGCTAAAATTTTACGAAATTGTGTTTAAAATATTTGTTGTTGTATGTAACTGTGTTCAAAATATTTGTTGTTGTAAGTAACATCAATAGTTGAACAATGATTTCTTGAACTGAAATAAGCTTAATAGTGATCTGTTCAGATCTTATTCAGCGAAAATGTTTGTTGGGTTGCTTGGAAGTTTAAGCTTCAATATCATATATCGCCTATGGCTATGTCATTTTTTTGACATAAAGTAGAGCTGTTTGTTTGATTATTTTACGAAAGTTTTAATAAAAAAACATGGTCATTAAACAAAGGCTATTCTTGCGAACAGTAAAGTTGGGGCAGGTTTTTTATTGCTATCCACTTTTTACGGCCAGGGCATTAATGTCCATTTTATCCAAGGGCATATTTTTTTTCAATGTTATCTGGCAGTTGGCCTAGCTATAAACAGGCTTGAAACAGTAGTTTTTCAATTATCGATGTCCAAAATAATGATGAATATTCTTGAGGTTAACTATGTCAAACCTTGTACAGCTTTCCCTATGTTGGACTGTAATTCATATTCATAGAACATATGAATATAGTACTGAAAACAATTTTATCAGTTTTAAAAAATAGGCTTTGGAAATTTGACATCTTAAGCAATTAATGTCAGCATAAAATAACGATCATATATGCTGAAGAAATCATATACATACTTAAATTGTCATTCGACCGAAAAAGTTTGATATAATGAGTCTGACGTTTAAGGCATTTTTGTGAATAGAGCCATGTGTAGGCAATATATATAGAGTAAGGTGGGGCAAAAGTTCAACCTTAGTAGTATAATCAAATTTTACATGAAAACAATAGCAGTTAAAACAAAACAAATACTATACAGTGAAGCTTCAACATATTGGCTATAATTTTAGTAATAACAGTTTCAAAATTGATTGTCTTAAACGAACTTTTGCCCCACCGGTGGGATAAGAGTTCGAATCTAGTGTGGGGCAAAAGTTCGCTGGTTAAAACACAAAATATCGATATTTTTATGACAGGCATACTTTACACCAGCCGTACACTTCAGTTTGCCGAAAAATACACACTGGCTGCGTTTTGAATTTTGCGTCACGTTTACCACGCTCTGCTTTTTTTTCAATTCGGCTTGTAAAAATTAGATTTGGCGGATGGTGCTATGCCACGTGCAAATGTTCTGTGGAAACATGTTTTTCAAAGTGCTAAAAGTGTTTTTTTTTTTCGGGAGATGGTTTTCTTGCGTTTTACCTGAAAGTGCTCTGTGATATATCCAGCAATTGAATTCGTTTCACGAGACTCGTTTTTTTTTCTATCTCCTGTTTGTGTTAAGCGTGTTGATTGAAAATATGGAATGTGAAAAGCGACGGATTGCAAAGGAGTTTCGAAAAAGGAATTTGGTGAGTTTGTTCTGATCAGCAGCGCATGATCACAATGCGTAAATATTAACCATTTGTCGTCCAGAACGTCTACCAATCGTATCCTATGGCACTAACCTTTCCATCAACATTCCACAACATCCCGTAACACCTATGAGAGGTCGTAGAGTTCTCTGCATCTTTCTTAAGTAGGTGTTCAATCAATCATCCTTTCCCATTCCCCAGCTTTCGCAAGGACGTGGCCAGGACAGCTCTCGATTATTGGAGTATGCGTCAATCTTGTCTAAGAGTTAGAGGTTAGTCCCAAATTTCTAACTTTGGTAACGGACGGGAAGGAGGCAACCCTCATACAATGGTCTAGGACTGTACCACCTACGATTTTGTGCGATATTCTTTATGCTAATGCCAAAAATATTGCCGAAATACAAACTTCCTATTGAAACTTTTATCATCACATTAATAGTCACTAATTAAATTTATCTATTTTGACCATGGTAAGCATAAAAAAGGCTCACAACAACATTGAGATGAACAGTATTGTTTGTTCAGTTAAATGACATTTTTGGCAAAATCACACGATCCCGGTGAATGAAACCGTCACCATTCGATTATTTGAGCAAAAGTGTCTAACTTGAAAACAATTCAAACCATCACGACGATTCAAACAATTGTTTTTTGTTGGACTGGTTTTGGATGTTGAAGTGACAGAGTCCAGTAGCTGTTTGACTGAACAACTTCTAAGCTGAAATATATTTGTTATTAGTTTAAATCTAATTCAATACATGTTTGTATGCTTACATTTCTGTATAATCCCTAATTCAACGTATCTCCAAATCCAATAATTCAATCGGTTTCTACTGCAAACTGCTATATATGAGCGATAAAACAATAGTTAAAATCACACACTTATCCGGTTTGCTGCATATGATAAGGCGGCATCCACAAATTACGTAACGCTCTAGGGGGAGGGGGGGAGTAGGCTCAAGCGTTACGGTTCATACAAAAAATTGAAATTTTTCATACAAAAAGCGTTACGGAGGGGGGGGAGGGGGTCAAAAATTTCCAATTTTAGCGTTACGTAATAAATGGACGCCGCCTAAGCTACGTTTGTTTTTAGATGTTTGCATGTGTGTAGGTAATCTGCTCTTGCTGGTAGTCTGCAAGGGATTGCTACAAGGACCTTTTTTTGTTGTCTCTTAGAAAACGATTGCGAAGCTCACCCATACATTTGCACATCAACAAAGTAGCTGGTGCGAATGTGGGAAAATGAACCACGGCACACAAATTTAATGCATAACTTGCGTCTCGTTCTGAAAAAAAAATTATTCGAAACTCTTTGTTTCTGTGTGTTATCTATGGGTTGATTATCCTAAGAAACATTTAGTTTGCTGTAGCTCATTATTAGCCTTAGCTGATTTCGTTGCACCCAATGTGTTTTGTACTGTGTTCTCTCGTAGGGTAAGCATCCGAAAAATATATGTGTGTGAGTGGAATTTGATACTGCAGAGTATAAATTATGCTTCAGATAAGGAGGCACAGTTCAACCTGTCAAATATCATAGTGCAAAAATAGGACGTTATTCCTCTGGTAGTCTGCTAGCGAGGAAATTTTTAAGTTAATTCACACATGCATATCGGCCCTACTGCACAGTGGTTGCGGCAACAGTTTTTTTTTAATAATATGAATCTTATGTACTACTTCTACATAACTAACTTTTGCTAAACCTTACTCTTTACAAGGATCAATTTAACAAAAAATATATCTTACAGAATTGCTCGTAAGACAAAAATGTATTTTGCTATGAACTGTTGAAGATTTTCTTGAAGTACTTACTAAAAAGATCTTAACTAATCATAACTAAATGCTGGCTATAGTCATGTTCGTAACAGAATACAAGAAGAAATTAAAAAAAAAGTTTCCCAGAAATCCATAAAAATGCCTTATATGTATTGAAATAGTCTGTGCGAAATTAACTGAATAAAATTGGTGAAGTCTTTTTGGAAAAGATTATCTAGGGTTTCCTAGATAAATTTTGGAAGAAGGCTTGGAAATAATTTATTTGACAAGAATTCACTGATAATTTTGTGAAATTTTTTTAAGAAATTTCTTTTAGAGCATTATGAGGAATCTCTGAAGACTTTTTTTAAGAATTTCGAAATATCTCCTTAAAAAAATCAGACGGTTCATGATGTATTTTGGAGAAAAATCTCATTGAAATCATTTATCATGATGCTATTTCTTATCAACTTGAATACAAGCGAAAATCTTTGAAAATTTCAAACAAAATATTAACTTTTGCATAAAAGGTCAAAGCCTCTAAGAAGTGTACGATACCATCGATCGCGTCATTGTTCTCAAGAATATGTTCAAGAAATCTTTTTTGAGGCAAAACGGTACTCAGGTGGCGGAAGATGACAAAATTGTTGTTCATGTCTGAAATTTGTGAGATTAGTTCTGAGGTAGTACGGTAGTCTCTATACCGTAATCGATCGTTCAATACAAAGTATCCAGAAGTGTTTATTGAAAGCATCTTCAATGGAAACAAATATTGGAAAGCAATACAAAGCATCAAAACTATGACATCAAGCGTCGAGAGTGACAGTTGTCGGAGTGGATAGAAAATTGAATTGTGTCGTTTGTTTTTAACATTCTTTTCAACTATTATTTTTATTTATTACATCAATTAGCTTGATAAAACCTCGCCAACAACATTTCGCCAATTCACTCGGTTCATGGCCGCTTCTCTCCATCCTCGACTGCGACTCACGCTCTCCAGGTCCTGGTGCACCTGGTCAATCCACCTAGCTCGCTGCGCCCCACGCCTTCTTGTTCCTACCGGATTAGTAACGAACACCATCTTCACAGGGTTGTTGTCCGGGATTCTTGCAACATGCCCTGCCCATCGTATCCTTCCGGCTTTAGCTACCCTCACGATACTGGGTTCGCCGTAGAGTTGGGCGAGCTCGTGATTCATCCTTCGCCGCCACACGCTGATCTCCTGCACGCCGCCGAAGATCGTCCTTAGCACTCGGCGTTTGAAAATCCCAAGAGCTTGCAAGTCCTCCTCGAGCATAGTCCACGTCGCATGCCCGTAGAGTACCGGTCTTATGAGCATTTGTACATCGTGCATTTGGTGCGGTGGTGAATTTTTTTGACCGCAGTTTCTTCTGGAGCCCATAGTTGGCACGACTTCCACTGATGATGCGCCTTCGTATTTCCCGACTAACGTTGTTGTCAGCCGTCAGCAAGGATCCGAGGTAGACGAACTCGTCCACCACCTCGAAGGTATCCCCGTCTACCGTGACACTGCTTCCAAGATGGGCCCTGGCGCGCCAGTTCCGCCTACCAGCATGTACTTTGTTTTCGACGCATTCACCATTAGCCCTTGGGTGAAGCCTAAGCAGGACAGTTCGGTTTTGCGTAGTCCGATGGATTTAGCTCACGGTTTCGCGCAAGTTTTCGTCGCCGGAGATGTTTGTTTTGTTTTTTCCTGTTTTGGAGCGTCTTGCTGGGTAGTGCTTCGTGAAGCCCAAGCAGGACAGTTCGGTTTTGCGTCGTCCGATAGATTTAGCTCACAATTTCGCGCATGTTTTCGTCGCCGGAGATTTTTTTTTCCTGTTTTGGAGCGTCTTGCTGGGTAGTGCTTCGTGAAGCCCAAGCAGGACAGTTCGGTTTTGCGTAGTCCGATAGATTTAGCTCACGTTTTCGCGCATGTTTTCGTCGCCGGAGGTTTTTTTTTTTTTTTCCTGTTTTGGAGCGTCTTGCTGGGTAGTGCTTCGTAAAGCCCAAGCAGGACAGTTTTTACATTTAGAAATGGAATAGTGAAAAGTGAAAAATGAAAAAGTGATTTGTTTGATTTGTGTCCTCAGTACTGTTGGTTTTTGGCTGCCCTAAGTTCACCGAACCATCCGGAAGTGACAGGCAGCACATAAATTTAGAGAATCAATCCGGTGAGTTTGTTCCAGTATGATACTTTTTCTTTTGTGAGCCTTCCGGATCGTTTTTGTCCGCGTCGTGGAACTTCTGATCGTTTCTTGAACGGAAAATGTTATTTTCGGAGTTTGATAATTATGTTCAGATTGCGCATTCTGTCCGGGCGGGTGTTACGCGACTAACAATCGGTTGTGGATGCTTTTTAACCGTTCGATGACCCTGGATCGATTCTGCTTTTCGTATAATTTTGAGCAGAAAAACCGACTGTGTTATCCCAGGGTGTTTAGTTCGAACGCGCTTCCTTTCGTTTTTCGATTATCTAAAAATACAGTACCACCCAGTACAGTTTTTCAATGGGCACAGTACAGTTTTTCAATAGGCGTGATATTTTTTTACGCGTATCGTTATTTTATACAATCCGATGACCCTGGAGGGATCGGTTTTGCTTTTTACTGGTTATTGAGCAAAAATATTACTGCACAATCGACAAGCATTTCGCGAAATACTATTTATACTATAAATAAGCTATTGTTTTCTCTTTTGATTGCCGGCATTCAAAAGATTAATTTGAAAATGCTTAAACAACAAATATTTATGGTCTATCGCCAGCTTTCTAGGCGAATCCTGACAATATACCTTCCCCAACCTCCAACTCCGTAGCACTTATGAGGGTGTCGCTGAGTCGGTGGCCTCTCATTAAGTAAGTGCTACATCAACATTTCCTTCCCCTATCCCAAGTTACGGTAAAGATGGGCGTGGCCGGGAATAGCGATATTCATGCTTTTAGTATTCTTGTTTATGATTTGAACAAGGTATACTCCCCTGCCTTGTTCTTGAAAGTAGTCAGGACGAGATTATTAAAAAGAAACATGAATGTTGCTAGTATCCAATCTACGAAGTATACCGTAACTACGCTAACGCTAACGCTAACGCTAACGACGCATTCACCATTAGCCCTTGCTAATGCTTCGCGTTTAAGGCGGATGAACAAATCTGACTCCGTTTCAAATTTTCTCCCAATAATGTCCATGTCGTCCGCGAAGCACACAATTTGGCCGGATCTCGTGAAAATCGTGCCTCGAATGTTAAGTCCGGCTCTCCGCATGACACCTTCAAGCGCAATATTTAACAACAGGCACGAAAGTTAATCGCCCTGTCGTAGTTTTGTACATCGCCCATCGTTGCTCTAATCAATCTTGTGAGCTTTCCGGGAAAGCTGTTCTCGTCCATGATCTTCCATACCTCTACATGGGCAATACAGTCGTATGCCGCCTTGATATCGATGAACAGATGGTGCACAGAGACCTGCCAGTCACGGCATTTCTGAAGTATTTGTCGCTCCTGATCCGTTGTCGAGCGGCCGTCGATGAACTCACTTGATAACTTCCCACAAACTCGTTTGTTATAGGTGATAGACGACGAAAGAGAATCTATGATAGCACTTTGTAAGCGGCGTTTAGAATAGTGATTGCACGATAATTTTCACACTCCAGTTTGTCGCCCTTTTGTAGATAGGGCATGTAACGCCTTGCTACCACTCATCCGGTAGCTGTTCCGTTTCCCAGATTCTTACTATCAGCCGATGCAGACAAGCGGCCAACCTGTATTCTTCACCTCTAAAACCTCCTGGCACTCCTCGTCGAACCAATCGTTTCTTGAGCTCCGTTCCACATATCCGACAATGCTTTCGGCAGCGTCGTTAATGGCTGCTTTGGCTGTCCTCCAGCAGTCCTCAAGAGGGGCCCTTTCGAGCTCGCCCTCATCCGGCAACGCTGCCTCAAGATGCTGCGCGTACGCATTGGCGACATCCGGTTGTTTTAGTCGCGCTCTGGTAGATGGTATGATTACCTCTAAACGTTCGCACCTTCGAATCTGTCCAGCACATCTCCTGCAGCGCTACGATACCGAAACCGCGGGTCTTCAGTACACCGGAGAGTATGCGAGTACTTCCAATGAAGTTGAGAGATTTGCAGTTCCACGTACCGAGTTTCCAATCGCTAGTCCATTTCCGTCGCTGTGGTCTTTGCGAATTGTTCCGGTCCGTATTCTCTGGTTGATTATTCGTTGCTTGATTTTTTTACGGCTGGCTTGCAGGGCCTGACACCAACCCCCTAGATTTCCGGAGGAGCATTCCCCCTAAATGTTCGGAGGACCATAGTGCGCATTTTAGCTTAGGGTCCCTCTCTGGCACTCGGAAGATGATTAGCCACCCCTCACATGGGAAACAGACGCTGTTGTGAGCCGCTCCTAACATGGAGTACAGACGCTCCAGGTTTGCAGAAGCAAGAGCAAAAGCAAACCCCCCCTTCCCTGTCAGCATACGACCAAAGTTCCCACCGTGGGTTGGTTACCCGATCTTCCCCAAGGTTACTCGTACCCCGGCTTGTACCACGAGGAGGTAGGGATAGGAGTTGCTGGGCAAGAGGCAAATCCATTCGTAACAACAAGCTACGCAATTGGTTACCAATGGCTTTTAAGTCAAGATCATAAATTAAACGAGTACTGTTCGTTTTATTTTCTTCTCCGTCAATCAGGAAGGAACAACGGCTCCTCCGGAAGTGAAACGTTTCTTATAAGACATACATATTGCATAAGGATGCATTGCATGCTGCACATTTGTCATTTAACGAATTTTATGATTCATTTGATAAGCTAACTATTCTTTATGAATCTGTTTCATGCGTAGGGGAATTCGGGGTAAAACCGACACCCTAAGCTTATTGATAAAATTAGTGTACTTTCGCTTGTTAAGCGAACCTAAAATTGTTGTAGAATCACATATTGGTTATTAATCTATCAATCCTTGTGATCGCTGGATGATATATTAAGGATTTATAGTGATTTAAATCAAATTGATATTTCATCCTTTTTAGGTGAGACGATTGAGAGTGCGGGTAAGATCGACAACCTGTTGGGGTAAAACCGACACATCTGCTTTGAGTAGAATTTATACGTTGTGAACATCACCATCACATTGCATATTTAAATGGATGCTTCAAACATGACTTTCGACATTTATGACCCCTTCATCTAAAGGATTATTCACATATTACGTAAATTATTGAGGAGAGGTCAAAGATCCACTAAATATATGTGAAACTTTCAAATGTCCCTAAGATTATAAAGTTGGGGTGAAAACACATGGATATTATTATTTTTGTTTATGGAATGCTTACGAAGATGAAGTTGTAGCGAATGATTGGTTGTGAAAATAAATAGTGTTTTATTTTAACAAAACAGAAAAGTTTAATTATTTTTAGATATTCAAAACTGTTGAACATCATGGTTTGTAAATAAACAATAAGATTAATTTATGTGAAAATATTTCAAATTCTATTAATTCTTCAACTTTAAATGAGAAAAATTTCTTCAAGCTTCATCAAATAAGTTTAAACATGATAACATAGAAATAATGTTTTCATTACTTAATGAAAGGTTGTGGCAAGTCGTATAGTGTCATATTTTACATCTTAACAAGTACGCCATTCGTAAACTACACTGGAATTCGAAAATAAAGACTCACATTAACTACAGATATAGTCTTCCAATTAGAAAGATTCCTTGAAATTAGATTATGAAGCAAATAAAGGTGTCGATTTTACCTCAAATGAAAGTGTCGATCTTACCCCGAGTGGACATTTATTTTTCAAAAGCATTTTCAGCTGTCGAAAAACCAAAAATTAATTTCTCCTTCATGTTGTATCAACGTAATAAAAGTAAATGATGATGTAGACGCAGAACAAATAATGACATTTTAAAAATTTCACATGCAAAAAAGTTAAAGAATAACAACAAAATATTGCAACTACTGTTGCTTCTATGTTATCCAATATGATTTTGTTGTTTATTTTGGCAGTTTATTGGTACCGTCAGTTGTAATGTCATTCAAAACACAACATTTCGCAAGTTAAGATAGAGCATAGTGGAAACTGTATGAAAATCTGCTCAAAATATGAAAAATCAAAGGGTGTCGAGCTTACCCACAGTGTCGGTTTTACCCTGATTTCCCCTAACGTTCTTACGTGATACATTTTTATGCGAAATGGGTCACCACCAAACTACTCCTCCCTTGCCCCCCTCTGGCTACACCCATGGATGGTGAGTGTGGTCTCGTGCGCGACCAATATATTGTGTCCAGTTCTGAGATGGTAGGTAGACACAAGACAGAAAAGGGTAAGCACCTGTTTCAACGACCTGCTTGGCTGCAGCAAACGCTTGCCGTGGGTGGGTGTAGAGAGACGACCATAAAATATGCGGAAAATTATTAGCGCCGCGTCGAAGGCAGGGAAGAACACAACATATTGCACTTGCCAGCCATGACGAGGGCACCTTGCGAAGCGGGTCAATATACTTGCACTCATACTCGACCTCCGAACCGTTTGTGTACTCTAGGGGGCAGCCACGGGTTCACGAAAAAGGTACCGTAAAACGGGGTTTCTTTGATAATGCGGGTAACTTTGATAGTTCGGGACCCTTAAAAAACTAAACGAGAAAACATAACTTTTGCTAATCAGTTGAGCAAAACGGACGCAAAATGAATAGTAGATTTTCTTTAAAAGAACAACTATCAAAGTAATCCCATTTACGGTACACAGGCGAGGGCAGTTGGCAATAATTTGAGCAGATCCAGATAAAGTAAAGCACCAAAGGTTCGTGTGGGTAAACGAGTGAGTACTTGGGCGGGCTTCGAAGGGTAATAAACGGGTCTTTAAAAAGTATTTAAGTGCTCATGAAGGGTTAATGGCGCTTTGGGTTCAGTAAACGCAAGCCTGAATAATTGGATTTACTTTCGTTGGGTTTTCGTTGCCGTCGTCACAAGTCGTGTGCGTCAATCTGCGGCTGATTGCGAGACAAACATTGATTTTTGAGTTTTAACTTTACCGGGGCATGAGCGTTATCTGTATGGGGCAGTGTCCATTTTCCCAATCAATTCGTGTGATGTTACTCAAACATCACATTTCTGCTTGAACGTTTCGTAAGATGCTTTCTGGAAACTTTGATATGTCTTTGTTCAATTTTGGCACGGTTCGATTTTGGCAACATGAATTTTTTTGGCATGTTGCCAAAATCTAACGGACACTGTATTGAACATGGTACACTTCTTCATTCTTTTTGATTGGATGGAGTAAGTGGATCGAGTTTTATTATCATCTATGGGCAGACTGCTTATGCGAATTTGAATATGTTTTGATACCCTCAAATGTTGTTTCCCTTTACTTTTCTTTCATTCCTAGTTTAAATTTATCAAACTGTTGATCTATCTAAAAGTTTTTTACAGTCTCCTTTGGTAAAAAAAAATATAAAAAAAAGTATTGAAAACTTCAAACAAAATTTTTGGTCTTTCATCTAAGCTGAATTGCGAAAGACCTAAATGTAAAAATACTTCAGTTGAAAGCATATTATCGTACGTTATTTGATCATATCAATTGGTCTAGATAGATAATACAAATATATTCAATTAAAAGGTTATATTATTTAATAAAAAGATTTCAGTACGTTAAATAAAAGTAAATGTAATCGTTCACCGTATTTTATAGCTATTTGGGCCTCCTCAACCTCAAATCAATATATCCAATAAAATTTCTGTCACGGGCAAATTAGATAAATATAAATGGTAATATAAGAAATCGGAAGTAAGTAAAAAAGACATTTTATCACTGAAGAATTATAATTTCTGACAACAATCACAATTTTGTGACCAGTTCAAATAGGGCTTCGGTGAATTCTTCAGACTTCTCCAGGAAATACTTCAAGAATTCCTCTCGTAACAACTCTAGAGACTCTTTCCCGAGTTTCTCTAGGAATTCCTTCGAAGATTTCTTCAGCAATTCAACCAAAAAATCCTGTACCGTAAACATTACAGTGATTTCTCCAGGGTTCCCACTCGGGATTTTGCTAGAGACTCCTCCAGGAAAAATTTTTGCTTGCTACTAGAGTTTTTAGACCTGTTCTGATAGAGCTCCAGAAAAACCTTCAGGAATTTGGTCAAGGATTCATATAAAGGTTTGTGTTTTTTTTTCAGAACTTCATTCTGAGCCTCCGAAAACTCCCCCGGAGATTCCTCAAGAATTTCGCTAGAAATTTGTATGAAGATTGGTAATTAAATCTCCCTGGAGGAATCTCTGGAGGAATTCCTGAAGAATCCTTGGGAATATGCCAGAATGAATCAATGCAGAGATTTTGCTGAATCCCTTGAGAAATCCCTGGAGAATCCATGTGAACACTTCTGGAGAAATCCCAGGATAAATCTTTAGAGGTATTTATAAAGAGATTTTCCTAAAGGAATTTATGTAGAGATTTTACTTGAGGAATCCATATAGAGGTTTTCTTAATGTAATCTCTGGAGAAATTTGTAGGATTACCTGGAGAACACCTGAAGGAATTTCGGATGGAATCTCTGGAGAAATTTTTGGTAGGATTCCTGGAGCGGTCCATGTAAGAATCTTCAATTATTCCTGGAAGAATCTCAAGAGAACTACTTTGCTATATCTCTGTATATGTCCATGGAGGAACCAAGGAGAAATTCTTAGAGTAATACTAGAAAATAGATTGTCCTAGTAAAACCTCTGGAAGAATTCCAAGAGAAAGTCTTGCAAACATATCTTATAGAACCTTTGTATAGATTTTCCTGAAGTGGTCCATAGTACTCATTAGTCCCTGGAAGATTTTCTAGAGGAATATCTAAACAAAAATCCTCGGAAAAATCTTTGAAAAAATTGCAGAGTATTTCTGAAAGAATTTCAGGAACAGATCCTGGAGAAATCCTTGCAAAAATTCCAGTAAAGATTTTGATGAAGCAATCTATGAAGGAATCACTGGAAGCATTCATTCATGAACTCCTTGCGATCTTCAAATGAATCCCTGAAGAGCTTTTCCTGTAGGAATCCTTGGAATAATCCTAAGAGATTTCTTTTCTTGAGCTCTATCAGAACCGGAAACTGGTAGCGAACAAAAGTTCTTCCCGGAGTAGTCTCTTAAAATCTATTGTGAAATCCCTTGAGAAATTGCTGTAATAATCACAATAGAGCCTATCTTGGAGAACGTTCTGGTAAAATCGTTGAAGGAATCTTTGAATGAATTCCTGGAGAAATTTGTGGAAGAGTCTCTAGAGATATTTCGAGAGGAATTTTCGACGAATTCTCTCGAGATTTTATTGAAGGAACTCCTGGAGGATTAACACCTTGCTCGAGACGAGCCTCTTATTTTTAAATGGGCACAATTCAAAGACTAGTAGATCAGTTTATTTGAAATAAATTTTGAAATAAATGCGGTTAGTTGGTCTTACAATCCTTGGAGGAGACATGCCACCTGCCCCTTCCTCATTTATAGGTAACGGAAAAACGAGGACACGAGGGTTCTAAAATTGGTCTCAAATAGAGCTAGAAGGTTGGTGTCTTCTCTACCTTAAGGTGCCTTCGGCAAAGATATTCAGCAGATTGAAGACTATCTGGAGGTGAAGAACATAAGCGCCAATGTATGACTGATCAGAAATGATTAGCAATGCGTTATGCAAGCAGTTATGAAGTGCCCAAGTAACCAAATAGCACTTTAATTCACCCTCCATGTTAATATAGGGCCACTTTAGAGCGGACATGCCCTATATTAGCCGTATAACAGCCCTATAAGCCCAAAAAGGCGAATTAGCGGACTAGTGGTTACTTGGGTGTGCCATAGTTTAAAGATGACTAAATAAACACGCTGATAAGATTTGGAATGGCTGTTCAAACCTGATTGGATACATAACCAAATCAGCAACAATATGCAACAGAATTGTTGCTCACGATCCTTGTCAGCTAGAAGGTTGGAGTCTTAGACAAAATTATTCAGCTTTCTGGCGGTGAACAATCTTGGTTGAGAATCATCATCTAGGTGGCGCTTGTAAAAAGAAATCTTTAATTTTCTGTATCTCAATCTTCCTAAGGCAGCATCCATTTATTTCGTAACGCTAAAATTTTCAATTTTCGACTCACTTCCCCGTTATGCCCTCCTCCCCATTGAGCGTTACGTAATTTGTGGACGGTGCCTCAGCAGCTAGAAGGTTGATGCCATTGAACAGATTATAGCCTTGTAATGGAAAACATGATAAGAAGAAATACATTCACTAGGTGGTGCTAGTAACAATTTTTTTTCAATCTTTTATATCTCAAGATCAAGGGCTATCTGGTCATGAAAAGTCTGATTGAGATTTCAACTGCTAGGTAACGATAGTTACTTCTAGCTGATTAGGATCTTGAGGTAGAGATAGCCCTTGACCTGTTGAACAACCTTGCCGAAGATACCAACCTTCTAGCTGATAAGGAATTTGAGATACAGCTAGTTGACAAAAAAATGTTAGTAGTGCCACCTAGTGGATGAATTCTCAATCATATTTTTCATCGCCAGATAGCTCTTGATCTACCTTCTGGCTCATTTGGATGTTAAGAAATCCGTTTAAGACCAATTTTAGATTCCTCGTGTCCACGTTTCTTCCGTTACCTAGAACAGGGGAAGGGGAAATGTCTCAATCAAGGATTGTAAGACCAACTTACTTCAAAATGTACTTCAAGGTTCGTCTCGGGAATTTTAAGGGTTAACTGGAGCCCTATTTGAACTGATCATTAATTGCGACTTCTATCAAAATTCTGAAAATTCGACATCGATAAAATGTCTTTGTACTTTGAGATACAAAACATGAACTATGACTTGTGGAATGATTCCGATTCCTGATATTATCATTTTTGTTTTCTTATTTAGCCCTAACGAAAATTTTATCGGATATAGGTGCTTCGTGAAGCCCAAGCAGGACAGTTCGGTTTTGCGTCGTCCGATTGATTTTGCTGACGAATTCGCGCGTTTTCGTTGCCGGAGAAATTTTTCCCCCTGTTTTGGAGCGTCTTGCTGGGTAGTGCTTCGTGAAGCCCAAGCAGGACAGTTCGGTTTTGCGTCGTCCGATTGATTTTGCTGACGGATTCACGCGTTTTCGTTGCCGGAGAATTTTTTTCCCCCTGTTTTGGAGCGTCTTGCTGGGTAGTGCTTTGTGAAGCCCAAGCAGGACAGTTCGGTTTTGCGTCGTCCGATAGATTTTACTGACGGTTTCGCGCGCGTTTTCGTCGCCGGAGATTTTTTTCCCCTGTTTTGGAGCGTCTTGCTGGGTACGTATTTGGGAAGGCCCAAGCAAGACGGTTTATTTTCGGGACGCCAAGAAGTTTTGCTGTCAGTGTCAGTTTTGTGTTCAGTCGAGAATGGATTACCAACTGGTGAGTTCGTTTCATGCTTATGATAACACATATTTTCTTGAAAGCGTAACTTTTATGTAATATTAAAACAAACTTTGTATGGTGTGTCACTATAGGTGTCGGCATTATGCTTTTTTCTTATACAATTTGAATATACATATATTTTTTTCTCTTTTTGACATTATTAAAAATTATCTTTTGAATTGTTCGACATTGTGAATGTTGACGTATTTTCTAAAACTTCTACCATATCGAGACAAAATGCACAGTAATACTCATATGTAATTTTCAAACAAACTATGTATGGTTCGTCACTACAAGTGTCGGCATTATTCCTGTTTCATATAAGTTAAAATATATACAGTTTTCGTCATTAATAAAAACGTCTTTTGAATTGTTCGACATTATAGATGTTGACGTATTTTTTCCAAAAACTTCTCGAGACAAAAATACAAAACTAGCTTTAAATACAAATCGTATATTTCCCCCTTGTCCATGGATCGCATCACCGACCAGAGGTGACTCCCAGTCTTTTCCTCCCTCACTAATAAACACCCTTCCCGTGGTGATTGTGGAGATGCAGAGCTATTCTCGGTCTCTAGAAGCGACAATCATTACACCCTAACATTCCTTCCCATCCCAACTGACTGTAAGGACTTGGCCGGCGCCGTTATTGATCAATAATATTAGATCTGCTAAAATTGCACTTCGAGAGTAAGCGGAAACTCCCATCCCTTATTCATTTGGATCGTAGTGCAATTCTTACCAGTTCCGATCAATCACGGAGTAGCAACCATTGACATGTACAGTCAGTCTATGCTATGCTATGCTATGCTATGCTAACGAAAATTTTATCGGATATAATAGATTTATATTGGGCAGTCCCATATAGCCTTAGCGGTAAACACGCTGCTTCTCGACCCCACTGGACGAGGATTTTTTGGATTTAAAATGTTTATAACTTTAGGCTTTCCTCAGCCGTTAGAATTAGTGGTTAGAATCCGCGGCTACAAAGCAAAGCCATGGTGAAGGTGTTTGGGTTCGATTCCCGGTCGGTCCAGGATCTTTTCGTAATGGAAATTTCCTTGACTTCCCTGGAGATTGAGTATCATCGTCCCTGCCACACGATATACAAAAGTGAAAATGACAACTTTGGCAAAGAAAGCTCTCAGTGAATAACTGTGGAAGTGCTCATTTAAAACTAAGCTGAAAAGCAGGCTCTGTCCCAGTAAGGACGAGATGCCAAGAATAAGAAGAAAATTTTCAACTTTCCAGAGCATATACAGTCGCCATCAAGATAGCAAAAGATCGAGACATAGAACAATTATTCAATGAATACTAGATTGAAAATCTCTCTGTTACCAGAAAAATTGAAAACAAAAAGACATCATTTCGGCTGCGCAAATTGTTATGAATCCTTTAAAGGTGAAGATGAATCGAAGCCAAACCTCAAATGTTTAAAAGCACGTTTCAGCTAAAAACTTGAACGATTAGTCACTAGCTGGTGGTGATCAATCAATTCAGTTTTCAGCTTAAACAAATGTTTGGTTCTCCAGATTTGTGCCTTTGAAAATTAAAGGTTTGGCTTCGATTCATCTTCACCTTAAATCTAGTCTTTGATAATGGGTATATCGTAGTAACCTTTGATAATGGGTATATCGATAGTTTGATTTGAAATGCTGTTCGTTTTCCATTGATTTATTAGTTTTTTTTTAAATTCCATCTGACAAAATTCCAATACCGTTCGATAAGGAGGAGTAGTGGGCTGATGGGAGGGTTGAGGTATTTGGGTACCAAAACCACGTTGTTCGCATCATATCCTTCGATTGCCTTTTCGCCATAGTGGCAGCTCGCCAAGTCTGGCCAGAACATTCGAGGTATATTATGTTGCTTAAGAAATGGTAGCAGCCACTTTTCTACGCACTCCTAGACGTAGATCTCTTGATTGATGGTTCCCGTAATGATGAAAATGTAACTTTTTAGACCACACTGCAGTACACTGGCATATGGCATGTCGGATGAGGTGTTGTTTCTGGAATTTTGATAGTTTGATAGTTTTAAAAATTTCAGGCATCTTCCCTTGCCCTAATGCGGTATAAAACTCCTGTCCCGGAAGCTGCTTGAAATCCTTCGGAATTTCTTGCCGGGCGAGCAAAATTATGACACGCTGCTCCTCTTACTTGGACGTCATTTTAAAAACTGGAGAGCAAAAGGTGAAAACTCATCATAGCAACCATTGTAATAAACTTAATTTTTAAATGCAACATTTAGTTTTTTTTTAATGCATTTTCAATAGAAAAACATCAATTTAGATGGAATGGAAGTCGAGTCTAGTACACGACTCTGAAGACAGCCTTACAGTTGAAGTCGAAATACGCGTATCTGTCAAAGGATACAAACGCTAGTGGAATTAAATGGTATAGTACTAAATTCGGTTTTTTCATCTACTTATCAATTTGAAGTTGACCAATTTTTGTGCGTTCCAGTCTTTAAGGAATATACCGAGATATAGAGAGCGTAAATGATGGAGAGATATCGAGCTGTAGAACATCGAGATGTGGGTAGTCGACTGTAGTATCTTCGTACCTGTCACACGATAGCGGGCGTCTGTACCAGTTATAGAGGCAATAGTACCGTGTTGAGGAATAAAAAATCGCCAACAAATAATGGAAACTCGTTTTTTATATCTAAATACATCATTCGAAAGCTTTTCTACTCTATTTAACGTAAAAAAAATCTTAGAATGATAAAATCATTGATACTTTCAAAACAAAAATTCCTCGATTACTGAAACATGTTCCAATAATATTGGTATTTGCTAACTTCTGTTCCTATAATAGTGGTTTACATTGATTTCCCATTGAGATTCACTATTATAGGAGCGTCACAGTATTACTGGTGCAAAGGAGCAAAAAAGGAAAGTTTAATTGTTTTCTGCTTTTTTTTTTTTTACTAATTTCCAAGATTTTTTTACACATTCATTTGATTTTGATAATATCCATCTTAAAAAATAAATTTGCTTATAACACGCTCGAAACGGCACTACCACTGTTATTGGTACACACTCGACAACTGGATCAGCCACCCTACACATGCAAAAATTGACAATCATCAAAGAAAGTTCTCAGTGAAGAATTGTAGAAGTTCTTATAAGAACTCTAAGATGAGAAACAGGCTCTATCCCGGTTAGGACGTAATGCCAGAACAAGAAAAAATATGTTTAATATTTGTCTATTTGAATCTGTATGAAAAATCATGACTTCTGAGCCATCGTATGATGGAACTATATGATGGTCTGAAAATGTCCACATCACACCCTACCCTACCGGTTCCGGAATATTCCGACCAAATCTGTTGGTCCTCTTGATGTTCTTGCAAATTGGAATAAAACCTATGAAATTTGAACCGTCGTACACTACCGAAGAGAACACGTCCCCGCACAAAATAATTAAGAGGATATGTGGAGATGCCAAGTGCTGGAATGCGGTAACTACATACGTCTGTCACACAGATTTTGCTGGAATTGCAGCGCCTATAACTTGTCGAACAACAGTCAGCTGCCGAGGCTAACTCTTACAATTTTTAAGTAAGCCAGGAAAAATAGGTTCCTCAGGCTACTTCTGTTAAAGTGCAATATGCGTTGGTCCCTCTCCGATTTGATACCGTAAGATGGTTCTGAAGAGAGAAAAGGGTCTGAAACCTAGGGTATGTGTTCTCTGTGCACCTTAACCCGTATAGCAGTGAAAGCAGTGAAAGCAAAAATTCTTAAGCCCTCACCGCTCAGCGAATTCTTAATGGATTCAAATGATTTTTTGTCAGTATACTAGTTTCTAAAAGTGGCCAGAGGAAGGCAGAAATATTCCTGTGGCCGGAGTTATTAGTATTGAATCACTGGGTCAGGTCGGGTGCGAAGGGTACTGTATGTTTATGCCCCTGAAGGTAGGCAAATTTCAAGTTACATGTAATTTCAGGAATAATGTGGCCACTACATGGCGGAGTTTTAAGAAAATTGCATCAGTGTAAACCTTTAAAGAAACGATTGAATTGGATAACTACGAGTTTTGCATTTGATTGATCCTACAAATGACCATTTTCAGGTCCCGGGACGCCTCAAACTTACGATGAAGTGGTCAATTTACAATTTGTTTACTTTAGATGGTTATCGTACAAATTACGCCAAATTTAGTCCTCTAAATCAAATGATGTCTGTTTACAATGAGCACTGTGAAATGATTGATCTAAGTATGCCCCGGACCAAATTGAAATCATATTTCAACTCACTAGGAAATCTTGGAATATAAGAAACTGTGTAACTATGTAGTCTACAAATGATTGACGAAATAAATAAATAAATTTGTATCTAAACATCTGTGCCAAGCTTATGGGAACGCATTTTAGTGCACAATTATGTTTGATTTCTACTTTTCGAGAATTGAAACGTTTTAGTATCCACCAAATCTATAGCCGAATCTTCCGGGCATTACATCCGAATGGCCACATCCGGTATATTTTGAACGGTGCAAAACTCTTTATTTATAATGTTGAATATCAGATCTTAATGATTTATGCAAATTAAAATGATTGTCATTGCAAATAAATAAAGGTAACTTGGCATGTCCCAAAAAATAAGCCCTTTTTTACCCGACTTGACCCAGTGACCCACCGGAATAACTCCGGTCACACGAATATTTCCGATTTTCTCTGGGCACTTCTAAAAACTAGATATGTGGGCCATTGAACTGACAAAAAATCATTTGAATCCGTTAAGAATTCGCTGAGTGGTGATGGTTTCAGTATTTTTGCTTTCACTCAGGCCTATACGGGTTAATGCAGAATATTAGATGGTTTTGGCAGGACAACGTAGATGCGTCAATCTCGCACTTCGTCTGTTTGCGAATTCCCTTCTATGAACAAAAAAAAATCATCGATGCAAACAAGTCAAATTCCAAACTCCCCGTCTCGTAATGGCGTACCACTATCCACTGCACCAAACAAAAGCCATCAACGCAGTAAAATGTAGACATCCGACAAGATTCTCCGTGCCAAAAATAATGCTCACAGTACTTAGGCAAGATTTGCTGCACTATTTTTAAACTGTCACACCCGCTGTTCTACGAGGTATACGAGCGTCCTGATTGCCATAGCTTTTCCCACCACTCAATCTCATCATCAGCTCGCATCGGCTTCATCAGTGTGTTCAAAGTTGCTGGTCACTCCCAACCAGTTGTCGTTGTAACGAACTACGAATGTGATTGTTGATTGTCGCCACTGACTGAACGACGACGATGACAATGTGACAAACCCATGTTATAAGTATACTGGGTTTGGTTTTGTTCGGAAGTTCGCTGCCGGAGACTATATTCAGAGAGACACAGTTTTCACTTTCTGTGCTCTGACGATGATTTGCTTATAGACTGGGAGTATTGTTTAGTCAGTAGGATAATCTCATTTACTACATCGCACCCGAGACCAGACTACTTTTTGGTCATTCCGTCAACCGAAAATATCTTCCATTCTCGATTGGACGCCGTCCGTTGTTGGTAGTGTGGGTTTTACCATTCTTATAGGTGTGGCAGATGCAATAGTTACTTGATCGTGCATATAAATTGAACTATATTGTCTATTTTGTCCAAAATAAACAAATACATCGAGGAATATTAAATTATCAGTTTGTTAGGTTACATACCGTTTTTTTTAGAAATTCATCCAACAATATTTTCATGAATTCTAATAGGAATGCTTCCAGGAATATTGCATGCAATTGCAATATATTTTTTTCATGAATTGAGTTTAACCAGAAATTTACCCACCAATTCTACCATAATTTTATGGATTCTTTCAGAAACTTATTCTTTCCAAAGCATTCTTCAAAGTTGCCTTCAGCATTTTTTAGTGAATCGTTCAGAGACTCTACATTAAATTTACATAAAAATTCTTCGAGGAATATTCTAGAGAATTCTTGTATAGGTTCTATTACAAAGTCTATATAAAATGCATAGAAGAAGTATTGTCATAATAGTTTAGTAAATTTTTGATCGGAAAAATCCACTAAAACTCCTTTGCATTAAAATCATGCGAATAATCTTGAATGTTTCTATAACATCTTTTATGATTTCAACTACGTTTTGTATAGGTTTCTAGTGGATACTAGTGGATTGCTAAGAAATTAATCAGATGGTTGTCTACTAATTGCTCCTGAAATTCTTTGAATAAATATTCGCAGTTGAAGTTGCGCGGATCTATCTATCTAAGGGACTGTCCATTAATTAGGGTAACCAATATATTTTGGAACCCCTGGGCCATTTCTGGCTAATTTCTCAGTTCAAATCGAAAGACCAACTCAATTCGCATGCCATTTGAAAAGATAGGACTGTTCCGCACTTGCATCAACCGTTTGTACCAAAGGGGTAACGTCCATATTTGTTACTATGGGATTTGACAAGTTGAGCTATGCCTTCTTATCTGGAGCATAATGTATACTCCAGAATCGATTTCCACTCACACATGTATAATGCTCGGATGTTTATCTTCCCTACCAGGAAGAACAGCACTAAACACATGAGGTGCAATAAAATCTGCCATAGCTGATAGATGGTAAAAAGTTACAGAAAACCAAATTTTTCTTGCGGTAATAAACCATAGACAACAGATACAAAAAAAGAAAAGTGATAATTTTTTCAGAACGAAACGCAAGTTGTTCGTTAAATTTGTGGGCCGTGGCTCATTCCCCCACATTTGCCCCATCTACTTTGATGATGTTGCGATCAGTACTCATTCGTATGGGTGAGCTCTGTTACCTTTTTATAAGAGACAACAAAAAGCGGTCATCGTGACTATTCCTTGGCTTGTACATAGATAATGTGTTTATTTTATCTGAAACTAATATAATTTAATCGGTTCATCCATGCAACTGTTACAACACGTTACAAACAGATATTGAAGCCGCCAAAATTTTTTCAAATGTAAACAAAAACTTTTTTCAAATTTGTGGTTCGGTTTTCCATTGTCAATCGATTGATTAGACTATGGGCAAGCATATTATACAACCAGTGTCGTGGACTTTGTCGCCAAACGATAAAAAAATGCCGGGTGTCCAAAATAAATGCTTTGAGGGTCCAAAATGTATTGGTGTGGCTTCACAATTCAATTATTTTCGACGTTATTTGGATCCTACATGACCGTATGGGCGTTATTATCTCGTAGAGGTAGTTTTTCTCTACATGTTGGCATGTTCTTTGACTTGGCTATGCTGTGCAATTAAGGTGATTATAAAACGAAGCCAAACTTCGAATTTTCAAGTGCACAAGACTAGAGAATCTGACAACAGTGCGCGTTGAAAATCAATCAAATTACTTGCTTGCTGGTGGTGACCAATGGGATAAATTTTCAACGCGGACCGCTATTTGGTTCTTAAGTCTTGTGCTTTTGAAAATTTAAAGTGTGGCTTCGTTTTATAATCACCTTAATTAATTGGTACGAACATCTAAAAAAAAACCCTAAAATTAAAACAATATTGTATATTATTGAAATGCATAACTATCTATTTATTTTGTTATAAAGTTGTTAAAAATGAACAAAAAATATCTTAAAGGGAAATAAAACACATTATGTAATATTTCAGTTTTATTATGTTCTATGGATAACGGAGCCTAACAAAATTATATCATAATATGATATGCATATCATATTCTGATAAAATTTTATTATATTTTTGTTACAAGCCTCTTGTCGGGTTCCTCCAAGGAGAACTTTTGATCGTTATTAGAATTTTTAGAACGGTTTCGACTGGGTTCCAGGAATACCCTCAGCAATTGCTGATTCCTCAAAGTATTACTCTAGGAATTTCTGCAGAATAATCACTACCAGGATGCTTCTAGAGATTTTGCGAGAAGTTTCTCTAATGATTCCTACAAAAGTTCCTCCAGTATAATATTTATTGAGATTCCTACAGGAATTTCTCCAAGGATTCCTTCAGAGATTTCTTTAAGAATTCCTCAAACGTTTTTTTCCTGATGTTCTTATAGAGCTTCCTCCAGAAATCCTATCAGAGACTCCTGCAAGGATTCCATCAGGAAGATTTCTACAAACATTCTTGGCTTTATTTCGAAATTCCTCCTAGTGATTCCTGCGGAAATTCCTACTAGCATACTTGCAGAAATTCCTACAGGTAGACTTCTCGTGATTCCTCCAGGAACTTTTTCCGGAGTTTTGTTAAGGGATTCCTCCAGGAATTCCAACAGGAATATCTTCAGAGTTTCCGCCAGGAATTCCTTCAGGGATTTTACAAAATTTTCCTTCTAGAATTTTCCTAGAGATTTCTCTAAGAATGTCGGAACATGAAATGCTCTAAAGTTTTTCCCAAGTACAAGGTGATTACTAATTCCTGTCAGTAAAGTAACTCATCGTAGATAAAATATGTATGTATGAATTTTAATTTCCAGTGTACATCTTGTTTTGTACATATATAAAGTTTGTTTTGACAAAGTAAAGATTAAATCTTTTTCCATTTACCTTGGTTTTTAGTCATATGTGTTGTTTTAAAGGCATAACACCTGGCACGCACGTTTTCCACAATTATGTATTTTTGACTAAACACCGCTGAAAAATTTTCCTGATTAAAACAGTATGTTACCACAATCTTTCAGACTCACTAAGGAATAGCATAAGACTGTTTATGGAAAATTTAAATTTTCCATTTAAGCATTTAAAAATATGTCTTTTTTGGTTAAAATATATGCTTCTGAATAACGTTCGTGTTAACTGTTATGCTTCTGAAACAACGCATGTGGCTGGATATTAAGGTAAAAAAAATAATATGTTATCTATCAACAGTGAAGACAAATGTTAAAGATGTCCAAAACTGGATATGCACTGGTAATTAAAATTCATAAAACCATCTTTTTCCTATGATTACTTATTTTACTGACAGGAAATAGTAATCACCCTGTAATCCTCCAGGAATCCCTCGAGTATTTTTTCAAGAGATTCGTCATTCCTGTACAAATCCCTCATTAATTTTTCCAAAGGATTCAATCAGAAATTACCCTAAGATTGTCTCGAGCGATTCCTCCAAGAATGTTAACCAGAATAGCTCGAGAAATTACTTTGCTGAAAGAGTTTTTGGAAAGCCCCTAGATAAATTCCTGAAGCATTCGCTGGAGAAATTCTATGACCCATCCCTGAAGGAACCTCTAGATATCCTTGGATGATTTCTCCAGAAAAAATGATGACCCTGAGAGTGCCTCTAGAGACTCTTTTATGTTTTTTGCAGGAGTTGCTCAATGAAATCTTTTATTGAAGAAGTTAATGAAAAGCCCCTGGGTAATTTCAATGGAGAAATTCATTGGACCATCCCTTGAGAACCCATAGAAAAATTTCACAAATTTCTTATGAGTAATGCCTGGGAGAATCCTTTGCAGAATCCCTAGAAGATTCCTTTGAAAATTTTCTTTGGAAAAATATTGCAGAAGCCTCTGGATATTCGAAGAAATCTTTGGATGAATTCCTAAAAAACACACTAGAACAATTTTTATATTGAGATTTTTCTGCAGTATTTTCCCGAGAAATTCCTGATAAATTTTGCTAGATAAATCTTTGGAGGAATCCCTGAAGAGATTTTCCTGAGAGAATCCCTGGAATTCCTGGATTCCTGTATGAATCTATGAAAAGTTACCTGGGTTAATTGATGAAGGGACATTTGAAGGATTACCTCGGTAAATTGCTAAAGGAATCTCTGGAGGCCTCTCGGGACGAATCCCTGAAGGAATTCCTGGAGTAATCCTTGAAGGAACTCCACTGTGAAGATTATGCGCAAGGAATCCCAGCAGAATTATTTCTGGAGAAATCCGTGGATGATCCTTGAAGGAATCCATGGACAAATTTCTGGAGAAATATTTTTTTGTTAGTCTGGTAAAATCATAGTAATCCTTTCTAACTTAAAAAACAACATTCGGGTTTCACGAGTTTTTGACGATTTTAGCGACTGAATCATTGTTTACGGTTTGAGTTGATTGAGTGATTTTGCATCAAAATCTCAAGCGTGAGATTTGCGAACCAGATCTCTAATGAGTTTGCTCTCACGGGAGAGCGTATTGATTGAGATTTGAGTGCTATCAACACTGATCTAGAGGAATCCAAAAAAGGGATTTTTCAAGAAGAATCTAGGCAGAGATTTTCGTAATGTTATTCCTAAAAAAAGTTTTTTTTCTGACAAAATTCCTGGAGGATGATTCCAAGGTTAATCTTTGGAGGAATTCCTAAAGGAATGTGTAGTGACCGAAACCTAACTGATCGGCCAAACTTGAGCCGAACCAACAAATAAACACACTATAGCAAACACCGACCGTTCGCTACAAAAGTTGTCACCAAACTGGATCGAGTTGTTTTCAAAACTGGCTTCTTTCCCGCACAGTTCTCGTTTCGCCCGTTTCGCCTAATTTGCCTTTCGTTCATTTTCGCTCGTTGTTTGACATCTCTTCTACACGCTTAGCATAATACAAGTTGAATCGAAAACAATTTACTTTATTTTTTTATATTTCAATCTATAACAACTCTATTCGCCACAGAATGAATTCCCGAATCTCTGATGAACCTCTCGAGGGAAACCATGGAAGTTCACCTGGAAAATTCCTTGCAGCAATTCGCGTAGCAAGGAATTCCTGGAGGAATCCCTCAAAAAATTCGTGAAGTAATTTCTTGTGGAATTGCTGGAGATTTTTTTGATGGAACCCTTAAGCGATCCCTGGAGGTATCCATGGAGCTCTAAAGAAGACTACCTGAGGATCCCTGCCTGTATTTTTGGTGGAATCCATGGAGAAGTTTTAATGAAATATCTAGAGTAATCCTTGAAGAGATTGTTCTAGTGCAACCCCTGGAGAAAGACTTGGAGACATCGCTGCATGGATCCCTATAAAGTGTTTCCAGGATGAATTCTTGAAGGAGTCTCAGGAGGAATCTCTGAAAGAATATCAGGATAAACCTTGAAGAATTCCTGAAGGAATATCTGGAAGGATTCCTAGAAGAACCTTGGAGAAGTTTCTGGAGGAATCCCAGGAAAAATGTTACTTTCGGAATCTATAAAGAATTCACTGGCGGCATTTTTGCGGAAACTGATAAAAAGTTCATCCCGGAGGAATCATTGATATTATCTCTAGTGGAGTCCCCGGAGAAATCGCTATAGAGATTAATGTAGATTATTTCGGAGGAATTTCTAGTAAATCTCTTGAGAATCTTCGAAGGTATATCTGGAGAAACCTCAGGAAGAGTGCCTCTGGTGGAATACTTGAAGTAATCATTGGAGATATTCCTGAAGGAACTGGGGTATTCCTGGAGCCAAATGATCCCAAAATTGCGTTTGTGGTCAAATGTTCTTATTCGTCAGTTACAAATTGTATTTTTACTTATAGGTACAAAATACGAAAAAGGGTTTTTCGAATGATGCCGATTCGCTGTATTACCAAATTTTCATAATTTGGCCAAACGGAAATAGTTACGGGTATTCGGATATAATAATGTTATGTTCGTGAGGCTAATATAATCGTACCGTAATCCGGGGTAACATTGATCAGCGGGGTAACATTGATCGAAATGACTCATCTCGTAAAAAGTTCGTATTATCATTTATTGATACAACATTTCCAAATCATAAATGGTGCTTCTCTTTCTGATATTCATGAGCTAATAAAAGTGAATATTTTTGCGAGAATTGCGTTTACTTTATGCGTAAATTTGGCAACTTTTCTAAATAATGATTTTACTGGTTAAGGATGACACTACCGAACATTCATGTCTCACATAAGTGCTGCAAACGATATAAACAAGGAAAGTGTTATTCTTACTAAAACTTACATCGCCGAAAACGATTCCGTTGTCAAAATTTTCATAAGTATGCTCAATTAGGCAACATTACCGAATTAATGATAAGAATGTAAAATTCCCTTAGGAAATTGCCTACCTTTAGGCGTATTCCGTGGTTCGAGGTGTTTTTAATTTCAAAATAACTCAACAGGTAAATGACTTACAAGCGTTTGGCTTTCATATTCGGCTTCAGGGGCCATGATTTAAGTAAGTAACGACATTTTCAATATTACCGAATCTTTGTTTACATAGGTGATCAATCTTACCCCATATCAACTAAATCAAAAAATCGCTTAAAACATTTTTTTTAACATACTTAAATATTTCAATAATCAAAATACAGTATACAGTCATGAGCTATGGATGGTAGTACCTGTTTTAAAAATATAAAATTTGCAACATTTGCATTTTCAAACGAAATATTAGAGAAATATTCAGAAAAATGATCAATGTTACCCCGGATTACGGTAGCGGTAAACATGCAGCATTTCAGCAGGACCAAGCTGAGTTCGAAGATCTTTTAAAGTTTGGAATCTTCTTGATTTTCCAGAGCATAAAGTATCTTCGGCAGGTAGCCGTTACATCATTAACATGTACATTAATTGCGCTTCTTGAATTTAGGCGGTTAAATGAAGTTCAATCGTGCTTAGTACCTCCACTATATTCTACACTGTATTCTATATTCACATCTTCACATCAATTTGTCCATCTAATCCAATTGCAAATTATATGTAATGTTTAGCTTTTCGGTAGTTGTTAAACTTCCACTCGGCTGGTTAGCCGTAAACCACGATTCATAATTAAAAACAAGTATTTATCGAGCAACGGACTCATGTTCCGTAACCGGTCGTTTGAGAACGTCGCGACCCATTGGAAGCCCACACAATAGATACCTCAGCCAGCGCAGTTGCTGGCTAGTGTAGTGTGCTATTCCTATACCTAAAAAACAATGCGCTCTCGGGCTAGGCATTGGATATATATAGAAAGCGTTGTGTTTGGATGGGCATCTAATTCTTCCGAAAGAGGTGCACTTTGCGAAAAAGGACCACGTGATTATTGAGCTGAAATCGAATTCAGGTTAACTTCTGCGTTCATGAGTCCTCTCATGGCGTAGTGGTTAACGCGCCCCAACTAGAGATCGGGGAGTCGTGAGTTCGATTCTCATTGAGAAGACGTGTAACATTTTCGCGAATCTTCACATCAATTTGTCCATCTAATCCAATTGCAAATTATATGTAATGTTTAGCTTTTCGGTAGTTGTTAATCATTAATGAGGTTTAATCAAATTTATTGATGTAACTCCAAGTAAATAAAATTAATAACCAGTACTTTTACATTAGCGAGGCCACTGATCCTGAGTACCGTCTATTCTTGCAATAACTTAGCAGCAACTGCTGGTGGTCAATCATGCTTATGCTCGATTACAACAGTTTTAGCGAACAAAATTAGAGAAGAGCAAAACTCTGTTCAAATAATTAAGATACCAAGTACAGTGACTGCACCCTATAAGTGAACAATCACAGCCTCACGCTACTAGGTTTGGATGATAAATTGCTGCACATTGACGTGTCACACGATCGCACAACGGCAACGGGAGCTTCGGAGACAATTCTCAGGCATTTGTTATTTTCTGCCCGATTGGAATTTGGTTAAGGTTTTTTTTTTCGCCTCGCACCTCTTAGACCATCACCGTGAATGTTTGTTTGCCTTCGATCGTTCAACAGCTTAGAACGCACATCACTATTCACTTTAGTCAGCAGGCCTAACTGAAAACAGTGGCAGCGCATCATCGGACCGTCGTTGATGAGAGATGTCATGACATTTCTCTGTCATTCAGCGGTTTGTCCTGTTACGTCAGCAGCGACTTTCCTCGTGCTGAGTTTGAGATGCTGTGGTTTCTTTTCCGGTAGGAAAGCCGGCTAAGTGGCGACGTGATGGCGAAACTGTTATCAGCAAACCTGACCCAAGGGGTCGAGAAGTCTAATATTTTGATTTATGCGGGGATTGTTTGAGTTTATTGGCGAGTACGGCTAGATTTGTTTCAGAAGCATGTATCAATATTTGCTTATTCTAGATAGCTAAAGAGCAGTGGAGCGTAATCATATTCTGGATGAAAGCTGTACATTGAAAATAACTATCAACCCGTATAAATTAACAAGTGATCACCTCCTGGATGAAAATTCCAAAACTAAAACTAGAGGGTGGCCGTTTCGTTTTACTCGAATTAGTGGACCTCTCGAACGCCAGCTAGTTAAACATTTTGCGACAAAGCCCTTTTTTATAAATCTCAGCCGTTTCTTCACGTGATGTGTGTCATATTTTCCTCAGAACACATATCAAACTTAATGCCATCGTAAAGACTATAAAGAAAGGATAAAGTTTTAATTTGCTGTTAAATAAAAGTAGCGGCCGCTTTAAACTTGACCACCATCTTGAATTTTGTCAGAAAAAAACATATTTTTACCATTAGCACACCGCTCGTTTGGAGTTCTGGGATCACCATCAAAAATTTTAGAAACAAAAAATGGATAAGATCGGCTACAAAAACTAGATGAGCAATGGTATTTACCCTATGAAATGAACGATTTTCTAATGTTCTGCAATTTTGACGTTTATGGCAACAAAAAACAAGTTTTCAATCGTAAGTAAATGAAAACCGAATTGAATTCCACTAGACTTTGTATCCTTTGACAGATACGCGTATTTTGACCTCAACTGTGAGGGCGTCTTCAGTGCCGTGTACTAGAATCGACTTTCTATCGTTGTTTTTTCTTCAAGACAAATAAAGAATAGGAGCAGGAGTTAAATACTGACAAAATTGATAGAATTTTTAACATATCGCTCTCTGTACGGTACAGACTGTACCTATCGTAATATGCAGCACATTATGAGAAACTGCTTATCGTATACTGCTACAACTTACGAAAGTTCTCACAATCTAACTTGTCGCCTTTCTTGTAGATGGGGCACATTACCCCTTCCTTCCACTCGTCCGGTAGCTGATCTGTTTCCCAGATTGTGCCTATCAGCCGGTGCAAAAAATTGGCCAGCCTCTCCGGGCCCATCTTTATGAGTTCAACTCCGATACCATCCTTACCAGCAGCTTTATTATTCTTGAGCTGGTGAATGGCATCCTTAACCTCCCTCAAAGTAAGGGCTGGTTGGTTTCTATCCTTCGCAGTACCGACGAAGGCATTTCCTCCGATGTCCCGACCTTAATTGCCTGTGCTCTCAGCGCTATTCAGATGTTCGTCGAAATGCTGCTTCCATTTTTCGGTCACCTCACGCTCGTCCGTCAAAATGCTCCCATCCTTATCCTTGCACATCTCGGCTCGCGGCACGAAGCCGTTGCGGGATGCGTTGAGCTTCTGATAGAACTTGCGTGTTTCTTGAGACCGGCACAGCTGTTCCATCTCCTCACACTCCGTCTCCTCAAGGCGGGTTTTTTTCTCCCAAAAGAGCGAGTTTGCCATTGCCGTTTCCGTCTATAACGCTCCACGTTCTGCCGGGTCCCTTGCTGCAGCATGACCGCCCGCGCTGCATTCTTCTCCTTCAGAATCTGCCTAGATTCCTCGAAGAACCAATCGTTCCGTCGACTCCGTCCCACGTACCCGACGTTGCTCTCAGCTGCATTGTTGATGGCTGCCTTCACTGTTCTCCAGCAGTCCTCGAGAGGGGCTTCATCCAGCTCACCCTCTTCCGGTAATGCAGCCTCTAGGTGCTGCGTGTAGCGACATACGGTTTTTTAGCAGCTCTATGTCATGCCGGGGTGGCTGTCGGAACCGTACGTTTTTAAAGACGGGGAGTTTTGAGTGCAGTTTAGCCATCACCAGATAGTGGTTAGGACGATGTTGGCGCCACGATAAGTCCTGAGTCACGGCCATTGACGTTCGCAGGATTGAGACCCGAGGCAGTTGAAGCGTTAACACCAAATCACTTCATGAAAGGTGTAGACCTGGCTGTAGACCAAGTTTTGAAGGCAACAAACGCGGAGGCTGTGCGAGACCTCTATAAACGGTCGCAGGTGTTTGCCGATCGTATGTTGGACCGTTGGATAGCGGAATACGTGTCGGCGATCAACAACCGTACGAGAAGGAGACTCAGCCAATTACCTGGCGTGGTCAGCGAGGGTATGCTAGCGCTGATAGTCGATTGAGGCAAGCGTTGGGGAAGACGACGCCTCAGTATGTCATCGTACATCGCATTCCATAACATCAGGCCCAGGATTGAACCTTTAGGTACACCCGCGCTGATTCGAACGCTTTTCTGTCCCACCTAGACTAGCTTTCTAGAAGCTTACACAACTGCACCGGTACCTTGAGGCGGTATAGTGCGTGGGCTATCGCTTCTCAAGTTGCAATGTTAAACGCAATCTTCACATCCTGAGTGACACTTGCGCAGTAACGAATGCCGCTCTTTCCATGCAAAATTTCCTCCTCAGCTGTCTGAACGACTGACTGGATAGCGTCAAGAATAGATTCAACTTTTCTGAATCCAAACTGGTTGTTGGACAGGCCGTCCGAACCTCCCGTATACGGTACTAGCCTGTTGAGGATCAACCTCTCCAACAACTTACCTGTCGTATGTATCTAGTAGACAGTTATGTCTATACTCTGACGGGTCACCTGGTGGTTTCCCCGCCTTTGGTAGTAGCACCAATATCTGTCGCTTCCATATACCCGGGAAGATTCTTTGATCTAAGCAGCGTTGCATCGTGATTCTGAGCATGTCCGGATCCGCACTCTCTGCCGCTTTTAAGGTAACATTCGGGATACCATCGGGTCCCGATGCCTTGTTTAACGCGAGTGAAATCATTCTGTCTGAAACTTCTGTCAGTTCTTCGTTCGTCACCCTCGCCACTTCTTCTCCTTCATCTAACGCATACGGCGCTAGGGGCCATGAGCTTGTGAGATAATGCGGGAAGAGTACATCGATTATCGATCGCAGCAACTCGGGTGACTTCTCTTGGTGTGCTATGGAACCACCAGGTCATAGCCATTACCACTCTGTAGGCACCACCCCACGGACTCGAATTGGCACTCCTGCATAGACTATCAAAGTATGCCCGTTTTCGACTCTTGGTTTTCTTTTTGAGAGCTAACTCTGCCTCTCTGAATGCTGCACAGCGATCTTCTCTTTGTGCTTCTGTGCGTGCGCATTGCATTCTTCTTCTAGCCCGAAGGCAGATCGCTGGAAGCTTTGCAATTGATTCACACCACCAGTACACCGGCGGCCTATTCTCTCTGGGAGGGGCTTTTCTCGGCATGGAAGCATCACACGCTCGTGGTATCACAGCAACTATCACTTCACCGTTTAGGACCATAGTGTTCTGTTCACGCCTCAGGGCTTCAGTGAATACTTCGCTGTCGAAACGCGCTGTTTTCACTCGGGCTTAGGTTGAGTAAAATCGCATTGATCTAGGCCACTTGGGCTGCGTCATTTTGCATGAATCTGCAAAGGTTGATCGTTGCTGTTCTTTTAAGCTGAAGATTAATCTGAGCTATCCCAACCGTTGCCAGTAGAGATGGGCAAAAAGAATCGGAGCCGTTCAAACGAACCGGATCACTCAAAAGAACGAGTGATCCGTGGCACTTTTTTGCGAGAGTCGGTTCATTTTACTAGGGTTTCGTTCTACTTCGTCGTAAGAGCTACTATTCGTCGTATCAAACTTAAAATGTTCCACTACGGCGGATATTCCAACTTACCTGCAACATAGATTCATTTTCCAAATGTAGTTCTGTGAAAGCTTTTATGATTCGTCCACCTGTACACCAAAAATGCAATGAAACTAATGTAATTCGATAAATAACTTCAGTTCAATTATCCACTTTACACTTTTTCACCGAAATCGCATGGACGAACACGATTTGAGAGAAATGCTTAGAGATCGACATCAGTCACACCACTTTCCAACACAAGTTTCTTCCATTCCAATCACACGCCGTAAAACTACAATAATTCACCAAATTTTACGAAATTTCCTCAACCGCCGCGTATGATTGAGAATGTAAACAAAGTTCTATCCGTCGTACTGAGAAAAAAAAAAGCTTGTGCGCATCAATGTGTGCGCGACGCTCGACGTAAAAATACGGTTCCTTTGATTGTGTTGTTTTCGCTGTACTGTGAGCAAATGCCATAATTGTACGGTCAAAAGGAATTGTGTTCATATGTTTGGGCTGAATTTTGATGACGAACAATTAATTTAAAAGGAAATTAGTTTATTCCAACATGCTGAAGGAATGGAGGGAGATGCCCGTAGATCTATATAATCTAGTGAAACATTTTATTATAGCGTTGATATATTGTATTTTAACCACTCAATACATCACAGTGAGCCGTAAGTTGTGAGACGAATCTGGAAACTGATTGCGACGGAGTTGAAAACGATACGACGGATTGAGAATACGATAAGATGCTTTTTCTTTGCATTATTTCCAAAAACAGATCAAGATTTATCAAAATGTTATTGTACAATGCTAAAGCCGTTTTGAGAAAGAATTGTTTGCATTCGGTTTGTATCAGCATCATTCACTGCAATACTGGGAAAATTGCAGTTCTCACTGATCAATGCTTAATACGATGGATACTAGCACATCACCCTAGTACGGATCAGACAAAAAGTGACCCAGAAAATAAACAAATCGATTCTTTTCCCCTTTTCTCCTTCGTTCGTTTCTCGGCTACGCTTGACACGTGTCTTGCTTTGCGCGCTACGGCACGCATGCAAACTCATTTGGCTGCAGCTCCGCAATCTCAGAATACACAGCCAAGTAACTAATTCGGCCCGCCCACTTGCACACAGACAGATGAAAGATAGAGAGAAAATGTGCCCGTCATTAGTTTCTGGGGAAGAATGTACGAATAATGAGAGAGCGAAAGATACGACGCGTTGCGACGCATGTCGTGCAACAGGGAGTGAAACGCTCTTTTTCCCGTTCGCTCGGTTCAGTTCGCTTTTTTTTTTGTGAGCCGCTGAGCCACTGAACCGTTCAAAAGATCCGGTTCACTAAAATGAGTGATTCGGATTGGATCGGATCTAGTTTCTAGTACCCTACTTAGGCAGAATTAAGCTTTCCCAGAATAAAAAAGACCAGTATCATAATAAGCTATCTATCCATTGAAAGTCACCAAACGTAAAAAAAGCAGGGAGTTCACTGTGTAACACGAAACATGGTAATCCATATAGGTAAGTTTAAATTAAATAACAGCATATTCATAACCCCACCCTTATTAAGCCTTAGCACATAACATATGTGGAACTTAGTAGTCAAAGCGAGTCGAAAATTTGTACCCACTTCCAGCTGCTGGAAAATGGTTTATCCAGTATAAATTTTAAGATCAGTAGTCGAGAACGTTGAGGAAATATTTGAAAACAAAACACATTTCCAATTAAAAAAAAAATTATGTCATTTTCATTTAATTTGTATGTTTTATACTCACACAATGTGATCTGAATTGGAAAACATTAGTTCCTATCTAAAATAGTTTCGGTTTCATAACGTGAAATAGTTGTTATTTTTTCAAAAATTCTTCAATTTACTAACTATTTCGTGCTAGAAAAAATTTATGTTGCTAATACATTTACTCAACTTTCTCGGGCATGAATGGCGTAAACCTAATCCTAGAAATATTGAAAAAAAATGTTTTTTTGATTTTTCAATACAACATCAAAGGGCACACCGATAATCTTATGGTACTCTGAGCGATAGAAAATAGTCATAAATTAATTTAGTATTTCTGTGATTATCCGCGTTACTAAGTGTGATACTTGAAATAGTTACTTGCAAAAAAAACAACAGCATTTTGCAGAATGGATTTTTAGTGTGATACGAGATTAAATTGTGAGGGCTGTCGATTTGAACACATTGCGCTTAACATAATGACAGGGAACTTTTATAAACTACCACTGTGTAATAGCACACAGCTGAGTGGTGAAAGTTTATCATCGTACATAACAATATCTTCTACATCTAACAATTTTTTTTGTATGTGGAAATAATGATTAAGTGCAGAAACACGTGATCAAATTACATTTCAAGCGTGTGCTAGAATAAGGGCGTAAGTCGCATGATCGATTTCTCTTCATCGATCCTCTCTTCTGTGAATAAAGGTGGCAAGAAGCGGGTTTGTTAGCATTTTTTCACTTTAGGGCGCTAGGCAGCGATGCAATCTTCCGTACCAAGGTGAAAAAATGCTGACAAACCAGTATCTTGTCAACTTTATTCACAGAAGAGAGGATCGATGAAGAGAAATCGATCATGCAACTTCAGGTATCAGAAGGCCGGCTCCAAAGGCACGTTCCCCGCCATTTGGGAGATTTGTGCCATCGCCATATTTGAGCCTATTTCATCATCTACCCGATGGGAGAGGAAAGGGAAGGGAAAGATGGGAGGAAATAGGAGTGGGGTCCCTTGAAGAGGGAAGATCGCATAAGCGAAATGAGAGCATGTAGCTCCATACCACAATGGGTTCGAACAGCGCCCTAAAAAGGGCACTGCAAAACGCATGAGCGTAAAGAGAGCCTATAGCTCATTACCACAGCGGGTTAAGAATAACAGAATGTCCTGATGATTCAGGCTTCTGAATTCAGTTTCACTTAATAAATGTTTACCAAATAATTGGAAACGCATTTGCGCATAAACTGGACAGTTGCATATCAGGTGATACGAAGTTCCATAATCGGAGTCACAACTATCACACACAAATGAGACAACACGCTGAATATTTGCCATGTGATAGCTGAGTCGGCAGTGACCTGTCAACGCTCTGACAAAGAGACTGCAATTCTGCTTTGACAGATTTGTTAAATACTTCGCCACCCTTGGAGATGGCTAAGTTATGTACAATTTTGTTTGACGACACGACTCCAAACTATTCCAATATTGCTTGTGCTGAGTTGCAGCTTTAGAATTAATCTGAAGCTTCACCCAGCACTTCGAAATTAGAATAGCCGGCTCCGGGCCAATGAAGTCATGCGATGCTCCATCGCGAGTTAGCTCATCAGCCAATTCATTTCCAGCGATGGAAGAATGGCCAGGTACCCATACAAGGTTTACAGAGTTGACTGAATTCAGTTCCTCAATTTGAGTTCGACATGCGCTAACAAGCTTCGACCTTGAGTTGGCCGAAGCAAGAGCTTTTATAGCAGCCTGACTATCTGACATACTTTTCAAACAGCCAGACGTCCACTTCTCCTGTGAAGGGAGTTGTGTAGAAAATTTACCTATAAGCAAAGTGACAAGCAATTATGAGATCACTCGAAGCAAGGACAATTGTGTCCCAACTCACCGGAAGTGGAAACATCAGAAATACTAGGATTTCCAATGGACGGAGAGAATCCATGGAATTTGGTCACAACCAATTCCCAGTGTATGTAGCGATGATCAGATAATGATTCATCATCTGATACATGCCAATTCGTCAACTTGTGACTGATTCTGTTCGAGCAGAGTATCATGTCTAACACTTCTTCACTAGCAGATACCATGAAGGTTGGGCGATTCCCTAAAATAAGTAATCCAAGATTTGAACTACTTAAGCACTTTATCAGACTGGAGCTTCTCAAATTGATAGCTGATCTTCTCCAGATGATGTGATGAGTATCAGCATCACTGCCCACACGGAACAGAAGGCCTTTTCATAGGCAGTGAACAACTCGTTTGAAATCATCCATTGGGATGGGTTATCATGTGGTAAATACACTTCATAACGAAAGACGTATTTCCTATTGAGGTCACCAACAGAAACATCAATTGTGACAGCACATACATCTCTGGTTGTTAACTCAGAAATGAGTGTAGCAACGATAGCGCTATTTACGAGCACGCATGCACGAGGCATGGCACGCGAGTTTGCCATTTCATTTTTCTGAAAGTAGCAAAAACTGGGTCCACAAGGTTACCTAGATAAAAGTTCACAAAAGTAAGGTTTTTGAACTAGCGCCATTTGAGCTGTAGCATTTGCATGAGTCTACAAAGATTGATCATTGCTGATATTTTATGCTGAAGATTGGTCTAACAAAGCTATCCTAACCGTTGCCACTACCCAAACTAGGCAGGGTTAAGCTTCTCGCAATCTCAGAACGAAAAAGACCAGCAGCGAAAAAACCATATCGGTATCTCTTAAAAGTCGCCAAAGGCGAAAAGCACAGAACACACTGTGTAATACGCATAATGCGAAACCATAGAGGTGAACATTTAAACTAAGTTACAACGTATTAATAACCCCACCCTTATTTAGCCTCAGGCTTGAGACTGAAGAAGGGCAGCCGATTATCTCGGAGAAACACAAGGTCACCTGCACCATTGCTCCGGGTAGCACAGGAAGGGCATAATACTGTAGAGGGCGCCCTGGTACTCCACAGGCTCCGTTTGCGGTTAGGTTTTATTTAGACCCCCCTAACCATTCATTCTTAGGCACGGTAAGCTTAAAGCCACATGAATTAGGGGTCACCTGTTAGGTGGACTTTTACCACCGGAACAGGCAGTCCGTAGTGTTAATTCTTAGCCAATTGAAACAACCGCTACCGACACTACGCGGCTATCTAGGCTGATCGGGAAAAGGAAGTTAACATTGATGATTAACTCCTGATGTGCCCAAACAGCCCCAAAAAGAGAAGAGAAGGATCGATGAAGAGAAATCGATCATGCAACTTACGCCCTTATTCTAGCACACGCTTGATTTTATCTAATTCACTTGATCGTATGAGATAAACTGTATTCGAAAAAAACTTTGAGCATGATTTCGGTCAATTTTGTTCAGAATGCATCTCTGATCATCTCTTGTAAGCAAATAAAGTGTTACCAAATCATTTCAGTTAATTAGTTTTTTTTTATCTAGAAAATGTAACCAAAATAGAATCTACAGATTAAAAAACTTCGATTTTGACTGTGTGAAAATTGATCATTTTGCGGGTGCACCAAGTCATATGACAGTTTTATTATTTATAAACTGGATCGAAGTCGTATCAAACTAAAATTACTTGTGAACTTGTGAAAAAATGGTGCAAAAATATTGAAAAACAAAAAAGGTTATAACGATCAGAATATTTAAGCTGCCGGTAGAGGGGTTAAAGACTCAAGGTCAATATCAACAGATGGGCAGTACGGTAATGTAAATTAACGGGATACGGATTTGTTTTCGACTTTTTGGACTTCCCAGATAACTAGTACGCACAGATCTGTGTGTTCGGGATCATCAGTGTTTTGAAATTTACAATATTGGTAACAGTTCAGTCATCGCGCTGTTGTATTTTGTACAACACAGCTGAAAAAACCTCGCTTTTCATTCACAACAACAGCGCGGTGGCTCTGACGGTCTCAAACCGTGCGACGACTGGAAGGTTAAGAGATTACCCAGTGCTTCCCACTTATGTTCGACTATTCGGATGTTTTTGATTTTATCATTACTTTGAGCGCTTAACCCGTATAGGCCTGAGTGAAAGCAAAAATACTGAAACCCTCACCGCTCAGCGAATTCTTAACGGAATCAAATGATTTTTTGTCAGTTCACTGGTCCACATATCTAGTTTCTAGAAGTGACCAGAGGAACTCGGAAATATTCCTGTGGCCGGAGTTATTCCGGTGGTGTACTGACAAAAAATCATTTAAATCCTTTAAGAATTCGCTGAGCGGTGAAGGTTTTAGAATTTTTACTTTCACTCAGTCCTATACGGGTTAAGTTCACCCCCTCAAATGATAGTTTTACCGCACATTTTTGTTGCGTGTAGGAAACGCAATGAAAATCTTATATCCCCTTGATTGATTAATTGGTGGTATAACTCATTTAACATTTCGATGTCCCTATACCAGATTATCCCAGAGAAACACAAGGTCATCAGCACATTATTTTTGTTGCCAGTTGAATCAACCGCTACCGTCTATCAACACTGATTGGGAAAAGGAAGTTGGAGAAATTTTGCAGAAAGTTTTACGATTTTTGCAAATTGAAAGTTTAAACAATTTGCAAGAATCATAAAGCTTCTTGTAAAATTGTTACTTGTGACAGTGAGTGATAAATTGCCTCAAAATGCCGAACATCCTTCGACCTAACAATGAAATGGTGGAGCACACCGCTCGAGCCATCGATAACATTCCACGGTGAGTCATTTTTTGCCATTGGTAGATTGCCAACTCTCACTCTAATCAGCGTCACAATGTGTCAAATTTGACGTCGATCCATCTCAAACCATATTTATCTACACAGATTGTATGTGTTCTTGTCTAAACCAATTCATGGCTGCTATCTACAGACCAACACTTGAGATACGTGTTCTTTGTATGTAAACCTTGTCGGCCAATCAGATTTACGTTCGGTTTAAGAATTGCAGACGATATTTGTTGGAAAAATAGCAGCATTAGCATTGTCTACGTTATTTCCATTCCAAATACTGCATTCTATTTCTAGATCTCCCATCCTTCATGTTTTCTACTTAAACAACTTATTCCGTCACTTGTTCGACTCAATTTGAATCCGAAATAGATTGCACTCTGGGGGTAATAGTGATTCAGCATATCATCCAGCCATGAATGCACCGCAATCTGCCGCAAATCCACAAATACCAGAGATATCGCATGCCGTATCAGTCGTAGTCGTCGTAGTCGTTGTCGTCGCCGGGAGTGTTTGAAGAAACGATTACCAATTACGACCGGTGAATCAAGTGTGTGACACTACCGGGTACAAGTTAAACGTCTGTCGTCGTCGATGTCATCGTTTTGGTTGTCGTCGTTACACACTGATAAGATACGGCAGAAGCCGCTTTCGGTAGCTTCGATAAACACTTTATACGACAAGCTCTATGCGTTGTTCTTCCCCGGCGTGGTGCTTTCAACAAGTGGATTATTGCCCATGTGGAGCAGAGTCTTGGGACTTGAGCTGTCAGAATGTTACAATGCCAATCACTCGGGGATCAGTTCAAATTTGACCGGGCTTCGGAAATTTCCGTTAGTTGGTGCACTGTGAGTAACAAGTTCTTCGTCAACCTATTCTCCTTGGACACAACTCGGGATTCGAGTCAGTCAAGTCAAGGAGAATATGTAAAAATAACACACGCTGGCTCTTATCAGTGAGTGGTTGCTTATTTGTCTCACGCTTTCCGAGACGAATGTGGGAAGTCTCGATCGGGAGCAGCAGAACAGCATTTTTCGATGAGCTGAGTTCTCTTAACAACAGAGCTAACTCTCCAGTGGCAATAAGTCATTACTTCATGGACGGCTTGCGAGGGTTTCGTAATCTTAACCGCTCGTTTATTTATATGTTTATGGTCTTTCCGAACAGAAAGAAATCTCGCCGATAACCCTGAAAGGTCGCATGGTACAGATTAAAATGTATTTGTTTGAGTGTGCGATGACTGTCGAATGAAAAATTGCTTGTAATCCGCATTTCCCTATGTTCACATCAGTTAAGAAATTTAACTGATAATGAAAATCGAGAAAGTTTCATTTCAGTTACAGTAAAGTAGTTCAGTTCCAATAGATTCTGTAACTCTAACTGATATGAAACTGAACTGAAACTGAACTGAAACTGAACTGAAACTGAACTGAAACTGAACTGAAACTGAACTGAAACTGTACTGAAACTGAACTGAAACTGAACTGAAACTGAACTGAAACTGAACTGAAACTGAACTAAAACTGAACTGAAACTGAACTGAAACTGAACTGAAACTGAACTGAAACTGAACTGAAACTGAACTGAAACTGAACTGAAACTGAACTGAAACTGAACTGAAACTGAACTAAAACTGAACTGAAACTGAACTGAAACTGAACTGAAACTGAACTGAAACTGAACTGAAACTGAACTGAAACTGAACTGAACTGAAACTGAACTGAAACTGAACTGAAACTGAACTGAAACTGAACTGAAACTGAACTGAAACTGAACTGAAACTGAACTGAAACTGAACTGAAACTGAACTGAAACTGAACTGAAACTGAACTAAAACTGAACTGAAACTGAACTGAAACTGAACTGAAACTGAACTGAAACTGAACTGAAACTGAACTGAAACTGAACTGAAACTGAACTGAAACTGAACTGAAACTGAACTGAAACTGAACTGAAACTGAACTGAAACTGAACTGAAACTGAACTGAAACTGAACTGAAACTGAACTGAAACTGAACTGAAACTGAAACTGATTCGATTTTGATTCGATTTCGATTCGATTTCGATTCGATTTCGATTCGAATTCGATTCGATTTCGATTAGATTTCGATTCGATTTCGATTCGATTTCGATTCGATTTCGATTCGATTCGATTTCGATTCGATTTCGATTCGATTTCGATTCGATTTCGATTCGATTTCGATTCGATTTCGATTCGATTCGATTTCGATTCGATTTCGATTTCGATTCGATTTCGATTCGATTTCGATTCGATTCGATTCGATTTCGATTCGATTTCGATTCGATTTCGATTTCGATTCGATTTCGATTCGATTTCGATTCGATTTCGATTCGATTTCGATTCGATTTCGATTCGATTTCGATTCGATTTCGATTCGATTCGATTCGATTCGATTTCGATTCGATTTCGATTCGATTTCGATTCGATTTCGATTCGATTTCGATTCGATTTCGATTCGATTTCGATTCGATTTCGATTCGATTTCGATTCGATTTCGATTCGATTCGATTCGAATTTCGATTCGATTTCGATTCGATTTCGATTCGATTCGATTCGATTTCGATTCGATTCGATTCGATTTCGATTCGATTTCGATTCGATTTCGATTCGATTTCGATTCGATTTCGATTCGATTTCGATTCGATTTCGATTTCGATTCGATTTCGATTCGATTTCGATTCGATTTCGATTCGATTTCGATTCGATTTCGATTCGATTTCGATTCGATTTCGATTCGATTTCGATTCGATTTCGATTCGATTTCGATTCGATTTCGATTCGATTTCGATTCGATTTCGATTCGATTTCGATTCGATTTCGATTCGATTTCGATTCGATTTCGATTCGATTTCGATTCGATTTCGATTCGATTTCGATTCGATTTCGATTCGATTTCGATTCGATTTCGATTCGATTTCGATTCGATTTCGATTCGATTTCGATTCGATTTCGATTCGATTTCGATTCGATTTCGATTCGATTTCGATTCGATTTCGATTCGATTTCGATTCGATTTCGATTTCGATTCGATTTCGATTCGATTTCGATTCGATTTCGATTCGATTTCGATTCGATTTCGATTCGATTTCGATTCGATTTCGATTCGATTTCGATTCGATTTCGATTCGATTTCGATTCGATTTCGATTCGATTTCGATTCGATTTCGATTCGATTTCGATTCGATTTCGATTCGATTTCGATTCGATTTCGATTCGATTTCGATTCGATTTCGATTCGATTTCGATTCGATTTCGATTCGATTTCGATTCGATTTCGATTCGATTTCGATTCGATTTCGATTCGATTTCGATTCGATTTCGATTCGATTTCGATTCGATTTCGATTCGATTTCGATTCGATTTCGATTCGATTTCGATTCGATTTCGATTCGATTTCGATTCGATTTCGATTCGATTTCGATTCGATTTCGATTCGATTTCGATTCGATTTCGATTCGATTTCGATTCGATTTCGATTCGATTTCGATTCGATTTCGATTCGATTTCGATTCGATTTCGATTCGATTTCGATTTCGATTCGATTTCGATTCGATTTCGATTCGATTTCGATTCGATTTCGATTCGATTTCGATTCGATTTCGATTCGATTTCGATTCGATTTCGATTCGATTTCGATTCGATTTCGATTCGATTTCGATTCGATTTCGATTCGATTTCGATTCGATTTCGATTCGATTTCGATTCGATTTCGATTCGATTTCGATTCGATTTCGATTCGATTTCGATTCGATTTCGATTCGATTTCGATTCGATTTCGATTCGATTTCGATTCGATTTCGATTCGATTTCGATTCGATTTCGATTCGATTTCGATTCGATTTCGATTCGATTTCGATTCGATTTCGATTCGATTTCGATTCGATTTCGATTCGATTTCGATTCGATTTCGATTCGATTTCGATTCGATTTCGATTCGATTTCGATTCGATTTCGATTCGATTTCGATTCGATTTCGATTCGATTTCGATTCGATTTCGATTCGATTTCGATTCGATTTCGATTCGATTTCGATTCGATTTCGATTCGATTCGATTCGATTTCGATTCGATTTCGATTCGATTTCGATTCGATTTCGATTCGATTTCGATTCGATTTCGATTCGATTTCGATTCGATTTCGATTCGATTTCGATTCGATTTCGATTCGATTTCGATTCGATTTCGATTCGATTTCGATTCGATTTCGATTCGATTTCGATTCGATTTCGATTCGATTTCGATTCGATTTCGATTCGATTTCGATTCGATTTCGATTCGATTTCGATTCGATTTCGATTCGATTTCGATTCGATTTCGATTCGATTTCGATTCGATTTCGATTCGATTTCGATTCGATTTCGATTCGATTTCGATTCGATTTCGATTCGATTCGATTTCGATTCGATTTCGATTCGATTTCGATTCGATTTCGATTCGATTTCGATTCGATTTCGATTCGATTTCGATTCGATTTCGATTCGATTTCGATTCGATTTCGATTCGATTTCGATTCGATTTCGATTCGATTTCGATTCGATTTCGATTCGATTTCGATTCGATTTCGATTCGATTTCGATTCGATTTCGATTCGATTTCGATTCGATTTCGATTCGATTTCGATTCGATTTCGATTCGATTTCGATTCGATTTCGATTCGATTTCGATTCGATTTCGATTCGATTTCGATTCGATTTCGATTCGATTTCGATTTCGATTCGATTTCGATTCGATTTCGATTCGATTTCGATTCGATTTCGATTCGATTTCGATTCGATTTCGATTCGATTTCGATTCGATTTCGATTCGATTTCGATTCGATTTCGATTCGATTTCGATTCGATTTCGATTCGATTTCGATTCGATTTCGATTCGATTTCGATTCGATTTCGATTCGATTTCGATTCGATTTCGATTCGATTTCGATTCGATTTCGATTCGATTTCGATTCGATTTCGATTCGATTTCGATTCGATTTCGATTCGATTTCGATTCGATTTCGATTCGATTTCGATTCGATTTCGATTCGATTTCGATTCGATTTCGATTCGATTTCGATTTCGATTCGATTTCGATTCGATTTCGATTCGATTTCGATTCGATTTCGATTCGATTTCGATTCGATTTCGATTCGATTTCGATTCGATTTCGATTCGATTTCGATTCGATTTCGATTCGATTTCGATTCGATTTCGATTCGATTTCGATTCGATTTCGATTCGATTTCGATTCGATTTCGATTCGATTTCGATTCGATTTCGATTCGATTTCGATTCGATTTCGATTCGATTTCGATTCGATTTCGATTCGATTTCGATTCGATTTCGATTCGATTTCGATTCGATTTCGATTCGATTTCGATTCGATTTCGATTCGATTTCGATTCGATTTCGATTCGATTTCGATTCGATTTCGATTCGATTTCGATTCGATTTCGATTCGATTTCGATTCGATTTCGATTCGATTTCGATTCGATTTCGATTCGATTTCGATTCGATTTCGATTCGATTTCGATTCGATTTCGATTCGATTTCGATTCGATTTCGATTCGATTCGATTTCGATTCGATTTCGATTCGATTTCGATTCGATTTCGATTCGATTTCGATTCGATTTCGATTCGATTTCGATTCGATTTCGATTCGATTTCGATTCGATTTCGATTCGATTTCGATTCGATTTCGATTCGATTTCGATTCGATTTCGATTCGATTTCGATTCGATTTCGATTCGATTTCGATTCGATTTCGATTCGATTTCGATTCGATTTCGATTCGATTTCGATTCGATTTCGATTCGATTTCGATTCGATTTCGATTCGATTTCGATTCGATTTCGATTCGATTTCGATTCGATTTCGATTCGATTTCGATTCGATTTCGATTCGATTTCGATTCGATTTCGATTCGATTTCGATTCGATTTCGATTCGATTTCGATTCGATTTCGATTCGATTTCGATTCGATTTCGATTCGATTTCGATTCGATTTCGATTCGATTTCGATTCGATTTCGATTCGATTTCGATTCGATTTCGATTCGATTTCGATTCGATTTCGATTCGATTTCGATTCGATTTCGATTCGATTCGATTCGATTTCGATTCGATTTCGATTCGATTTCGATTCGATTTCGATTCGATTTCGATTCGATTTCGATTCGATTTCGATTCGATTTCGATTCGATTTCGATTCGATTTCGATTCGATTTCGATTCGATTTCGATTCGATTTCGATTCGATTTCGATTCGATTTCGATTCGATTTCGATTCGATTTCGATTCGATTTCGATTCGATTTCGATTCGATTTCGATTCGATTTCGATTCGATTTCGATTCGATTTCGATTCGATTTCGATTCGATTTCGATTCGATTTCGATTCGATTTCGATTCGATTTCGATTCGATTTCGATTCGATTTCGATTCGATTTCGATTCGATTTCGATTCGATTTCGATTCGATTTCGATTCGATTTCGATTCGATTTCGATTCGATTTCGATTCGATTTCGATTCGATTCGATTTCGATTCGATTTCGATTCGATTTCGATTCGATTTCGATTCGATTTCGATTCGATTTCGATTCGATTTCGATTCGATTTCGATTCGATTTCGATTCGATTTCGATTCGATTTCGATTCGATTTCGATTCGATTTCGATTCGATTTCGATTCGATTTCGATTCGATTTCGATTCGATTTCGATTCGATTTCGATTCGATTTCGATTCGATTTCGATTCGATTTCGATTCGATTTCGATTCGATTTCGATTCGATTTCGATTCGATTTCGATTCGATTTCGATTCGATTCGATTTCGATTCGATTTCGATTCGATTTCGATTCGATTTCGATTCGATTTCGATTCGATTTCGATTCGATTTCGATTCGATTTCGATTCGATTTCGATTCGATTTCGATTCGATTCGATTTCGATTCGATTTCGATTCGATTTCGATTCGATTCGATTCGATTTCGATTCGATTTCGATTCGATTTCGATTCGATTTCGATTCGATTTCGATTCGATTTCGATTCGATTTCGATTCGATTTCGATTCGATTTCGATTCGATTTCGATTCGATTTCGATTCGATTTCGATTCGATTTCGATTCGATTCGATTCGATTCGATTTCGATTCGATTTCGATTCGTCGATTCGATTCGATTCGATTTCGATTCGATTTCGATTCGATTTCGATTCGATTTCGATTCGATTTCGATTCGATTTCGATTCGATTTCGATTCGATTTCGATTCGATTTCGATTCGATTTCGATTCGATTTCGATTCGATTTCGATTCGATTTCGATTCGATTTCGATTCGATTTCGATTCGATTTCGATTCGATTTCGATTCGATTTCGATTCGATTTCGATTCGATTTCGATTCGATTTCGATTCGATTTCGATTCGATTTCGATTCGATTTCGATTCGATTTCGATTCGATTTCGATTCGATTTCGATTCGATTTCGATTCGATTTCGATTCGATTTCGATTCGATTTCGATTCGATTTCGATTCGATTTCGATTCGATTTCGATTCGATTTCGATTCGATTTCGATTCGATTTCGATTCGATTTCGATTCGATTTCGATTCGATTTCGATTCGATTTCGATTCGATTTCGATTCGATTTCGATTCGATTTCGATTCGATTTCGATTCGATTTCGATTCGATTTCGATTCGATTTCGATTCGATTTCGATTCGATTTCGATTCGATTTCGATTCGATTTCGATTCGATTCGATTTCGATTCGATTTCGATTCGATTTCGATTCGATTTCGATTCGATTTCGATTCGATTTCGATTCGATTTCGATTCGATTTCGATTCGATTTCGATTCGATTTCGATTCGATTTCGATTCGATTTCGATTCGATTTCGATTCGATTTCGATTCGATTTCGATTCGATTTCGATTCGATTTCGATTCGATTTCGATTCGATTTCGATTCGATTTCGATTCGATTTCGATTCGATTTCGATTCGATTTCGATTCGATTTCGATTCGATTTCGATTCGATTTCGATTCGATTTCGATTCGATTTCGATTCGATTTCGATTCGATTTCGATTCGATTTCGATTCGATTTCGATTCGATTTCGATTCGATTTCGATTCGATTTCGATTCGATTTCGATTCGATTTCGATTCGATTTCGATTCGATTTCGATTCGATTTCGATTCGATTTCGATTCGATTTCGATTCGATTTCGATTCGATTTCGATTCGATTTCGATTCGATTTCGATTCGATTTCGATTCGATTTCGATTCGATTCGAATCGATTTCGATCCAAATCCAATCCAAATCCAATCCAAATCCAATCCAAATCCAATCCAAATCCAATCCAAATCCAATCCAAATCCAATCCAAATCCAATCCAAATCCAATCCAATCCAAATCCAATCCAAATCCAATCCAATCCAAATCCAATCAAATCCAATCCAAATCCAATCCAAATCCAATCCAAATCCAATCCAAATCCAATCCAAATCCAATCCAAATCCAATCCAAATCCAATCCAAATCCAATCCAAATCCAATCCAAATCCAATCCAAATCCAATCCAAATCCAATCCAAATCCAATCCAAATCCAATCCAAATCCAATCCAAATCCAATCCAAATCCAATCCAAATCCAATCCAAATCCAATCCAAATCCAATCCAATCCAATCCAAATCCAATCCAAATCCAATCCAAATCCAATCCAAATCCAATCCAAATCCAATCCAAATCCAATCCAAATCCAATCCAAATCCAATCCAAATCCAATCCAAATCCAATCCAAATCCAATCCAAATCCAATCCAAATCCAATCCAATCCATATTCAATCCAAATACAATCTGAGGCCAATTCAAATTCAATTCGAATGCATCTTAGATATTAATTGTAAAATTAAATTTTAATGAACCATTTCTCAGATTGCTGTTTATATCAAACTTAAAATAATGTGCAAATTTTAATCTTAATCCAATATGGAACTCATTTCATGAGCATTCAAAAGGTTCTGGAGATGCGGGGCATCGATCCCCGTACCTCTCACATGCTAAGCGAGCGCTCTTCCATCTGAGCTACATCCCCTTGTGTTTATCGAATAACTTTCCGAATTTAAATTCAATCTACTTTACTTCTTAGTGACCCACTCTAGTAGCTGAACACTCCCTCCCGGGGGCCATTCAGTGCCAAACTGCCTTTCACTTATGAGCGCTCTGAAAATACTATCTACTAGCAGCGAGAAACCCGCTCCGCATACGAAATGCCAACCGGTTCAATTTATTTTTTTAATTCGATTTTCTTTTTTATGCTATCAACGTACTAGCTATGGCTGGTGAACTTGATTGAGTCACGACACAGCAGATATGGGGATTATTTTTCAAAATTATTATGTCTTTCAGTTTCCAACATGGGGATGTAGCTCAGATGGTAGAGCGCTCGCTTAGCATGTGAGAGGTACGGGGATCGATGCCCCGCATCTCCAACCGACGAATATTTTTTTGACGACTTCAGCTCTAATCAATCAATCAATCAAACGTATCAACGATGGAGCGTGTGAGCTGTTTTGTGATGTTGAGCCTCTCTCCCCAATCAATTATCGACGTTCAGCCAAATTACCCACCAATAATGGCTTTGGGGGGCTAATCAATTTGTCCGTCCCCACAACCTTGTTGCGAACGATTACCGTGGATTTGAATAGAGAGCAGCAGCAGGTGTTTGTGTCATTAAATTTTGACACAGGTTCCTCCTCATTTGTCCCAATCGGGCCACGCAACGCCAAAGGGGGAAAAGGCGTAAATTGCTTGCGATAATTTCTTCGCCTCGTCACAATCGGGTTGGTGTCTATACAAACATAAACCTTCAAGTGGAACAAAGTGAAGAATGAAGCGAAGCACATAGGAGTAAGTGGACCAAATTTCTGGCCATAAGTCAAAATATACTGCTCTTCATACTGACAAGAAGAGCTATAATTGTTTGTATAAAGTAGAAGAAAAAAGAAAGGTGATAAATCTGATACCTTGTTATAGTTAAGGACGAAAGTAAATTAAAACGATAAACATTATTTAATTACAATAAGTATTACTGATATAGTTGTATTAACGGTAATAACATGTAAAATTAATTTTGATAGCCTTCATTCGTCTTCAAGACTTTTAGCAACGAAATTGATCTTGTTACTCCTAAGTGCGAAAGAAGTAACACTTGAGCAGCGTTTCGGTCGGCGGCGGCGGCGTTTTGGGAGGAGAAGGTTGGTCTTGAAATTGAAGATGATCATTATATGCCGAAGGCGATGAGTAGGGTAGCTATCTTTCTTTTTTGATACCGTGAACGCGCGGACATGTACAAATATACCTTCCTACAACAGTCGGCCTCTCGCGATTAGATGGGAAGCTGAAGAAAGAAAAAAACGGTAGCAGATAAATCGAAAATAGAAGTAATTAACGTTTTATTCATCCACTTAGCACGTCATTACCGGGCATGAAAGCGAGTCCGAATGAATGGAACTGGTTCTTGTGATGGTGGGCTCGCTTGCACGCTCGATCGGTATGGAATATGGTGCTGGGCATTCCTCGGGCATGTTTCTTGTGCATGCAACTAAAACGGTAGCTGCAACAACATTGTGTGGTGATCAGTGGTCTTCAGACTGCGATGGATTTTCGTGCCACATATTGAGATTCTGGAAACTCTGAATCGATCAAATTATAATGCTATGAAACCATCGATGAAGTGGAATCCTGTTAAGCTGAAGGCGTCAGGGGAAAGGATGAGTGTTCTTGACCGGGGTTTCCCTTCGAGACGTAGAAGAAGATTCCCCATGGTGTTTTAAAAGAAAAGAAAGGTATTATGGAGAGTTATGTTTACATAGAATAACAAATCTTTGAAATATGTAAAAGTAGAGATGTTTCGTTAAAAAGTTGACCTTTGGCTTTAAATTTGACCCTAATGAGTAATTATTTTGAATATGGCAAAGTAGTTTGGATCGCGCAGGCATGATTGAATATAATCATGATTGAAAAGTAGGAATTATTGTGTACCATATTCAAACTAAATGTGGACGAATTACAATTTTAGTCAAGCACCTCCTGACCCTCAGTTTCGGACAGCTTGATTTGTTACAGGATGTATTTGTAATTTTTGCTTCTGTGTCTCAAAGCACATTGATTTTTCATGGATCCCGTCGATCATAGTTTTAAACGTGCAATAAAAATAAGAATAAATAACATTCAGAACAACATTGTAGGATGTGTTGCTTTTCATCATATATGAAAGAGGTTTTTGATGGGTATCTTGCACACTAAGTAAAACTCAAAATATTCTTGTGAATGGTGTAAATGCATTAAGTTAGCTATGAAATACTATTCTTGGAGTAAAAACATTCGTTGACGTACACATTTACAGAAATCAAGCCATTTCCAGATTGCGTTTGATATTGGCAGCCACCATTTTGGATTGGTCATTTTGGTAGTGAATTACATCTTAGTATTTTGCTACGCTATAAAAAAGATAATACAGCCAAACCTCTTTTTACGCTCCAAAAATTCCAATTTGACGACCCACGAGAACCAATGTAACATGGGTATTCTGGAACGGGACGGATGACGAGCTGCCGGAAATCAATCTTGGACTCCAATATGGCGACTGACGGTTTGTGAAAATCACTTTAAACACACGCAATATGGGTATGGTATTTACGAGATGGACCAATGAGAAGATGCCTAAAATGGTGTCAGACATAAACTTTCACCTTCTATCTATCGATCCCGTTCCAAAAATACTTATATTGTTTGGTCAGATATCGATTTCCATAACCTATTAATTGTTATCGTTTCAAAAACACCCATATGGGTTGTAAGTGATTTTTATGAACCATAAGTCATCATCTTGGGTTCCAAAAGTGCGTCATACTATGTATACCGTCCTCCCTATTGATACCCTTGAGAAGAATCAGGGATAAACCCCACCTCTTCGCAAAACTCCTTGAGAACAAAGGAAAAGCTTTTTTTCGCTTCAAATTCTCATTACGCTCAAAATTAGAACTTACTCTTCCTTTTTTTTAACGCTTCCCATTTAGGGGAAGAGGTTTGACTGTATTTATCATAAATGGGTAACAAGATCACCAATATTTTTGTAATTATGAATTTAGTGGCTTAGGTAGGGGATTTTTCCCCAAACAAGCGAAAAATTATCCAGAATTTTTTAATTTTCAGATTTTAGGAGACAATCCGGTTAAACGAATAGCGAAAAGGTCTTAGAATTCTTTTCTACATGTTGAACATATGGCTTAATGAAGAAAATGTAAATGTAAATGTAAAATGTATTTCATCATCGTCAATTTTCGTGGGAGTTGTTGACCACTAGATCAACAACTCCCACCAAAATTGACGATGATGAACAACATTTAACATTTCCTTTTTTTTTTAAGCAAACAGTACAAAAGAAAAATGTTTCAGGGCAAAACCTCTATGAAAGTAAGACAAGAACTACTTGAGAATGAATTAAAAATTAGTTCCATATTGTTGGAAATCGAATTCTTAGCATTAAACCCCCTAATTTGTTATTATTTACACCGTTTATTCGAAAAGTTTGGTCACCATTGCGTGTATAATTTGCAAATACTAAACATCTACTTATCATCTATTTCATGCTCAAGATGGTCGAAAAAATCCACAACCCAATCTGCATCTGTGAAAAGAACCCAATCACATTCTGTATGATTTTGTTTTGTATCTTTACTAATTGAATTAAAGATTTCTCAATGCTTTGAACACTTCGAAGTGTTTTAAAAAAATATCGAAGATGTGCGTAGTGCACGAAATGCAACAAGATAAGAATTAAACAAATCTTAAACCGAGATTTATTTGAAAGTTAGTAAAAAGTCGATAGTAGATTAACATAAATTAAAGAATGATTGACATATAAGAAATGAGTTTATCGAATTAGTATCAAGTGTAACTGAATATACACTTAACAATATTTGTGAAAAAAGTATGTCAAAGATCATGCATACAAAAAAATAAATCCCCATTTTGAATCGGACTTAAAAGTATACCATAAATATCAAATACCCAAAACAGCAAGAAAACTGATTAGTGCTTGTTTGCAGCAACAAAAAACTCGGGCACACATGAGCGTGAGACGAAACTAAGCTTTTATCATAAGTGGTGTTTGATATAAATTACTAGTTTCTCCGGTTTCAAAACTATTGAAATGGTCATCAACTCCCCACCGTTCCCTACATTTATTATTTTCACATTTTCAGGCAATAGCGTGAAGAACAACCTGGGCACTTGAGAATATTGTAGATAAATATGAGCTGATTAGCTACAAAAACAACCACTGCCGAAATAATACCAAAGTGTATCCGGGTCCCTACCATTCTTTTTCATCACCGTCACTTTTAACATTTATTAGAACAGGATTCCAGGTTCATCCATGTTCACACAGATGCTCTAGATGGCGGTGTTTATGACAAATATTGTGTTGCTATTACATAGGTACCAAAATATCGTAGAAGTGTCATTAGCACACATAAGCTTGACCGTTCGCTAACATTCTGTATGAATTCATCTTTGAAATTTTTTTTTTCCAAATCTTGATTTTAAACACTGAATATTAGTAGTTCCAACAAGTGATCCATAATATGGATTAGGAACTGATTGTTCATTACAGTTATGGACTACTTTCAAACAAAGCCAATTTCAGCATTCGACTTCATACCTTCAGGCAATAGCAATAAAACATTAATACTTTAAAGCAAACACAAGAAGTTGAGATGCTTCGTATAAAGTAAAAACACTTGAACTTTTAATAACTTTAGTTCAGTATCACCAAAACAAACATCTTCAATAAATTCAAAATCAGAGCAGCAACATACACTCCCGTGCATAAGTTTGGGTTCACCCCCTAAAAAACATGCATAAGTGTTCAATCCATATCTCTGTGATTACACGTCCAATTGGAACTCTCTCAGCCGCGTTCGAAAGGCAAAAAGTTATTCTTACTTCGTATGTATTTTTCCAAAAACATTATTCGAACTTTTAATACTAAATTTGAACTTAAAGTTGTGACATTTTTCAAAAAACACACTGAAAAAACATAGCTAATTTCCTCAGTATTGGATCGACCAAAATTTTGAAAACAAGGTGTCATTAGAATCGTAATCTTATAAACTTTGAAGAGCACTCATAAAGTTTTGGCGGAAAAATCTGAAAAGTATTCAAAATCAATAAAACAGTCAGTCAAGTCATCGTGCAAAAGTTTGGGTTCACCCCTCAGTATGGTGTATCGTGAAAAAGTTTGGGTTCACCTGAACTTACTTAAATCTGTGAAATCTCAAACCAATCATGTGGGCGCCATTGTTTGCACTCAAAAAAGCTTTAAACTATTATAATCGATTGAAAAATGGCCGAGATATTGACAAAAATTATGTGCGTGCGGATCAGGTGAACCCAAACTTTTGCACGATTTGCATCATACTGAGGGGTGAACCTAAACTTTTGCACGATGACTTGACTGACTGTTTCATTAATTATACTTTCCAGATTTTTCCGCCTAAATTTAGTGGGGTCTCTTCAAAGAATATAAGATTACGATTCTAATGACACTTTGATTTGAAATTTTGGTCGACCCAATGCTGAGGAAATTAGATATGATTCTTCAGGGAGTTTTTTGAAAAATGTAAAAAAAGTATATATATATACTTTATTTTATATACTAGTATATAAAATTCAAAACATGTTTTTGGAAAAATACATACGAAGTAAGAATAACTCTTTGCCTTTCGAATGCGGCTTAAAGAGTTTCAATTGGACGTGTAATCACAGAGATATGGACAGAACACATTTGTATGTTTTTGAGGGGGTGAACCCAAACTTTTGCACGGGAGTGTATTTAGAGATTAAATATGCTTGAAAACAAGGAAAATATCACATATTGGAATGGTCAAAGCGCAGTTCCAATTATCTGCAAAGTGCTATAAGATGTGACGCTTTGTTAACTTTAGTCAAATCGCTGCCATACAAATGCATTGTCCTGAAATTTCTTTATTTTTTACTGTTTTTGACACTGGGAGATATGGTAAGATATAATCGCCCAGTGAACACAAAATCGTATACGACACCAAATATAAGCAGTGCTGGAAAAGTTCGCATCACGAAGCAGCTCACGAGTGTATGCCAACGCATAACAAACATCACAGACTCGGGATCTGGCTAGGTGTGAGTAAGCCCGCACCCGTCTGCTCGGGAGAACATGGCAAAAGAAGTAGCAACAAGCTCGCGAGCGTTTACTCGCGAGTAACCGAGCAAGGTGTGATTTATTATGGTTTTGACAGACAAATTAATTGTATAACCATCATATCGATAGTAAACTACTAGTTTGTACTCAAAAGCCCTTGAAAACCATAAATCTCGGAGGGTAAGCAGCTTTTTTCCCAAAAGCACAATATGACTCTGAGCAGCTCCGAACACGTTCGCGAATCACTTTTTGCTTCAGTTACTCGGGAGTCGACAGATGCGAGTAAGCCAGCGCTCTGACGCTCGGGAGCGTTTGGTTTTGTTTTTGTTCCAGTTCAGAAGAAGCGTTCACCACTTTCCATCACTGAATATAAGTACAAATGTGGATTCAATATAGGGTAAACGCTTTCTCAGTGGAGGAAGCTCTAATAGTGGAGGTAGTGTTTTTTGACATATCTAGCAGTAATAAATGACTATATGACGTTTAAGCATGTCCGAAAGAACTAGAAACCAGGCTTGATAATACTTCTCAACATTATCAGAGTTCGGTGAAAAATCAGCGAGAAAGATGCAACACAAAACACACCAGAGTAAAATTCGTCAAAAAAGATTGCCATCACAACTCCCCGAGGACTGTCTTGTTCGGGCGAGACACTCAAGAGTTCTTTTGAAGCGTGACTCACGCTGCGTGAGTAAAGGTGAGCATCGCAACAAGAAAGAGAGAGAGAGAGAGTACCAGAAAAAATCCTCGCTTTTTTGCACTCTCATTCAAATCACTTGAGGATCTGTGTTGAAATTTTTTTTCTCCTCAGAAAAACAACAAAATTGAATCCTCTTAACATCGTAGAGGAGTTTCTATCAAGCCTGGCTACAGGTAAAAAGCCCTGATAAAGGTGGATGATTGTGGTGGCTATGACCGTGGTCATCTTGAATCGAGTTGTTCGGCGGAAACCGGTAAGCGACCGAATTTATGTGTTCAGAATGAAGGTCAAGTTCTTCAACTACAGCCTGATCAGCATATATGCGTCAACGAACGATAATCCCGATAACATGAAGGATGAGTTCTATGAGAGCTTAGATAAGGCCTACGGAGAGTACCCAAAACAAGATGTCAAGAACGTCATCGATCACGCGGATCGGGAAGGAAGACTTCTTCCGACCCGTCATTAGAATATATGATAATGGAATGCGGCTTGTAACCTTCGCTGCTGCTTGAAGCATGCAATCCTCAGAACCTATTTTGCATGCAATAATATCTGCAAACACGCCTGACGACACCCAAGTGGCGATGTCTGCTCCCAAAAAGACCACATGCTGATAAATGGGCGACATTTCTTGGCCCTAATATCGACTTAGGATCATTATCTCGTTGTAGCTAAAATTCGGGCGCTGGATAACCAGCGTCACGAGTTCCACAACAAACAGAACGCTGTGCTTCAATATCCAACGCTTGTCGAATGATGGCATTGCTGCACAGTACCGTCAGCAGCTAGACGATCAAATGAGAAGAATCAACGTTACTAGAGATGTCGACAGCCTGTGGGACCGTATCCACGAAGCTCTGTTAACAACGGTGCGGGAAGTGATTGGCACTGGTCAACGACGAAGACGAAACGACTGGTTCGATGAAGAGTGCCAGATAGTGACAGACATGACGAATGACACCAGAAACCGTATGCATGTGGCCGGTTCCCAACAGAATAGAGAGCGGTACAAGCTGAAGCTGAAGAAAGATAGGAAAATTGTACCGATTATGGCAATAGTGCATATTTAAAAAAAAAATATGTTTAAACATCAAGATTCATTTGATATAAAAGTACTCTTTTGTCTCAAATTCCGAACAGACTCATATTCCGAACACTCGGTTTTTGTACGGCGATTTGGTTGAAATGTTTCGCTGAAATATGTCACCAAATAACAAGGAAATGGCAGTCAATTGCAATTCAATTTTAACGCCTCCAATATAATTTTTACCACGGGAGTAGTGATGATTCTCTAGTTTGAGACCAGTAAAACAAGCTCAGATAAATTTATTTGCGAAATTATTTATTTGAATACGATTTAATCGTGCTGTTCGGAATTTGAATCAAGGTGTTCGGAATATGAGACAGAATAAACACAGTGTTCGGCATTTGAGTCAAAATGTTGTTCCATACTTTTACGTTAAAACAATACAAAAAATAATCAAATCAACATTAATATTGGTACACCTAACAGCTAACAGTTAGACTTTGCGAAGAAATTAAAATTTAAAAGACAATTTACACCGTCTTCAGCCAAAGGCTGCACAGACTGAACAATCACGAACATTAGGCAACGGACAACACGGAACACCCAGTAGCCCAGTGATGACTTTATCGTTTGACGAAAAGTTTTCACCGACTGGAGCGGGAATCGAACCCACACCTCGTGGCACAATACGCCTAGACGACTGACGCCGCTAATCGCACGGCCACGAAGCCCAGCCAATTTATGCCAATCAGATGCATTTGAAGTCACCGTTGTCCTTAAGTGTTCGGAATATGAGTCAAAACGGTACTAAAACACACAGAATGATTAAAAATTTGAAAATAATCGAATTATCACGTATGGCGAAATAGGGAACCATTATGTCCAAACTGATACACCTACCCTATGTGGGGATTTTATACAACGATCAATAGCGCAATAATCGAGATGGGAATGTACTGACCAATAAAATCGCGGTGGCTGCCAGGTGTAGGAGCACTTTTGGATGGTACACGAATTATGTCACGCTAAATTTAGACTTTTTCAAACACCTCCCCCTCTCCTTGTCACGCTTTTTGTATGAGACCTCCAATTGTTTTGTAAGGCTTGTCACACTCCCCCCCCCCTCTCTTGGAGAGTGACATAATTTGTGCAAGAACCTTTTCAGCAATTGTTGAACGGTGAAAACGGAAATGTAGCGAGAAACAGGATGTACATTGTTGATGACGATCAAGCTGTGGACTCGCCGACCATAGGAGAGGTTAAAAAGGCTATCGACGAGCTGAAGAACTGTAAGGCTGCTGGGAAGGACGAGATCCCGATCGAGCTTCTCAAGCACGGAAGTGAGCAGCTTTATCAGTCGATCCACCGAGTACTTCTGAAGGTATGGGAGGACGAAGAATTGCCCACCGGCTGGTTGGATGGCCTCATCCGCCCTATCTACAAGAAAGGGCACATACTGGAGTGTGACAATTACAGAGGAATTACCCTGCTAAATTCGGCGTACAATATATTGTCGCGCATTCTGTTTAACCGGGGAGTTCTTCTTCGGCGAATATCAAGCTGGTTTTCGTGAGTGCCGCTCAACAACGGACCAGATGTCTACCATGCGAATGATCCTAGATAAATTCCGGGAGTATAACTTACAGACTCACCATCTGTTTATTGATCTCAAGGCGGCGTACAATTCAGTGAAAGGAAATGAGCTGTGGCAGATGATGTCTGAACATGGTTTTCTGGCGAAACTAATTAGGCTTATACGCTGGTTGGTTCGAAATCGAGTTTTCGGATTGCAGACGAGGTGTCAACCTCGTTCGTGACGTTCCTGCTAATTGAAAAGACCAATTGCGGTTGCAAATAGGATCTTTTACAGACTACGTAACCAGCTTAGTTCCCGCAATTTGCGAACGGAAACAAAATTCGCTCTGTATTAAACATTGACTCTTCCGGTGGCTCTCTAAGGGCACAAAGCGTGGACGTTGAAAGAGGCAGACCGGAAATCCTTCGGTGTTTTCGAGCGTAAAGTGCTGCGGACAATACTCGGTGGGGATCAAGTTGGATCAAGTGTACAAAGATGCGAATTTTACTAGGCGTGTGAAATATTGCAGACTTCAGTGGGCTGTTATCTTAGAGCGAATGTCGGAAGAAAGAATTGCGAAAATAATATTCAGTAGGGAACCAGGTAAAGGTCAGCGACTTCGTGGAACACCACGTATATGCCATGCCGGCTGTACGCAGTGGAAGAGGACCTGTCGACCCTAAACGTTCGGGGTAACAGGAGAAATATTACCAAAGAATCGAAGTTATTTGTGTACCTTCAGTTTGGCGACCACTGGTGTTGATTTTTCGATGCTCATTCGCAGCATTCTGATGTTTACTTACTGTTGGACCCCACACTCTCTCATCATCCACCACCGTACTTGCAACGTGTTCCATGTCTGGGGAAGTAAGCAGCTGATAGTAAGAGCCATAATGCTTTTCGTTCCGCATTAGCAAAACTGTTGCTGCTGCATACTTACCTGCTGCCTCTCAACCACTGCAATATCCATCCAAACTAGAAGTACAGTCAGGTGTAGGACGTGCCAGCCTACAGTATTAAACATTACATTTGCCACTTTTTCGATTTTTTGTACAAAATGCTCAACTTTGGAGGCTTAGATCAGAGTTATTTGTGGACCAACTTGAATTTAACAGCATTTCGGAAGTAACCATAATTTTAACATATAATTTCAACTGTATTTTCTACTACGAATTCAGAAACTTTAAATAAAATTTATTTAGTTGAAATGTTATCACTTATAATTTCGGGCATGGAAAAATACTTAAAAATATTCATCGAAATGCAAGTTATGTCCAACGTGCTGGTAAAATTCTAATTACATTAATTCATAAATGTCTAACCCATCAAAGTTAACCATTTTGTATGGAAATTCAAAAAAGTTTCAAATCCATTGTCCAAAACTGTATATTGACTCGCGCGCACGCTCGGTCATTTCACTAATCGATCATTCACACGGCTCTCCGGTCCAACCGACAACGCAACGCAACGTGTTTAGCCAGAGTTGTAAAAATCTCCCTAAACAGCATCTCGCCAATAATCATCTCGAGATGATGCTTATTGGATCTTAAGTTAAGAGCAGTAATGTGCAAGCGGGTTGTTTGCCAAGTGATGAGTGATTATCGTCATTTATTTACAGAAGAAGATTTCCGCTCCTCTGGCCACCATTCGACGACCACTCACTCGCTCTTGAGTGGTGAACGGAATGCTGCGCGCTGGCCGGCTGGTCGTTTACGATTGATTGCTCGTCACCGCGTTAATGCTAATGGATAATTTTCCCTTTCTCTGTTTTCTTTTTTTAGTGTGTCAGTCGGTACAACAATGATGGACGTCCTTCTTCTTCTTCTTTCTGGCGTTACGTCCCTACTGGGACAGAGCCTGCTTCTCAGCTTAGTGTTCTTATGAGCACTTCCACAGTTATTAACTGAGAGCTTACTATGCCAATGACCATTTTTGCATGCGTATATCGTGTGGCAGGTACGAAGATACTCTATGCCCTGGGAAGTCGAGAAAATTTCCAACCCGAAAAGATCCTCGACCGGTGGGATTCGAACCCACGACCCTCAGTTTGGTCTTGCTGAATAGCTGCGCGTTTACCGCTACGGCTATCTGGGCCCCTTGACGGGCAGTAATACGAAAGAGATTTGGTGAGTATTATTAATTAATTTTTTTGTCACGTTTTCTAACTTTTTATGCCTTATAGCAAGAAAATGGATTGTCAATACAGTCAACTCTCCCTTACTCGATATTGAAGGGACCATCGAGTTAGGGAGGTATCGAGTTGCAGAACACAAAACCAGTGTAACTGCGATCCAAGGGACCATCGAGGTAGCCATGAAAACCAACTTATACTATGGTTCTCTAACTCGATATCGAGATACGGAATATCGAGTAAGGGAGAGATAGCTGTATTTATAAGTTTGGTCAAATTTCACCACTCACAAGTAGAGTTACATATTTCTCAGGAGCACATAAATGTACTGACTAGCCTCCAACCAAACCGTCTCACAGCTCATCGGAATCCTAGTGTGCTGCGCTAGCCGGAGGCTCACGAAAATTTTGAAAGCGCGCGCAAGGCGATGTGCTCCCGAGGAGACTTGTCTCATGCGCTGCTCGGCGCTATGGCTCGCCATCGGTATCCAAGTAGTGAAATAACTGCTTAGTAACGAAGAGCGTCTACAACTATTTTCGCCTCATTATGCAGGTGTCTAGATGGGCTACATGATATGGTCGAACACTCGCGATCTAAGAGTTACAATTTCGATCCTCGTTGAAAACTTTTGTAATCACTTCAATTATTGCGCTGAGTTTTAAACAGCACATGTGACAGAGCGCATGAGACCGCATTGAGACACATCTCAAGAAAAATGAGGCGCACCAAAAAAGGTCTAACAATGTACAGCGCACCCGTGCGCTAGCAAGCAATGAGCCTCCTGCACCTAAGGCTCCAGCACGTGCACAGTAACTCTACTCACAAGCAGTGCTGGGAACGGTAATAGTAGTAGGCTTGAATTTCGCAAAAATCACGTGGCTTTCCCAGTACAGTAGTTCAAAATCGTGAATCTCATCAAGTAGCCTATGTTGGGTGCATGAGTTTTCTAAATCGTTAGTGTCATTGAAGACTCTAAATGCGGGAAATGCAGCGGGAAATGGACCTATGCACGGGTTCACTTTTTGACGTTTTAGCGGTGCCGTGCTATATATGTTTCCATGGCAACAAGTGAATTCGGCACCGCTCAAACGTTAAATTCGTGAAATCGTGCATGGGTCCGTAGAACATTTTTCTACAGTAATTTTGGGTTGCCCTTAGCAACGGGTGTTTTGCAATTTTCAAGGCTCTTTGCCTACAGCAGCGATGGATCTATGCACGGGTTCATTATTTGACGTTTTAGCGGTGCCGTGTTATTTATGTGACTATGGAAACCAATGAATTCAGCACCGCTCAAACGTCAAATTAGTGAACTCGTGCATTGGTCCATGGACCGATGCACGAGTTCACTAATTTGACGTTTGAGCGGTGCCGAATTCATTGGTTTCCATGGTCACATAAATAACACGGCACCGCTAAAACGTCAAATAATGAACCCGTGCATCGGTCCATAGGCGTGAGTTTCACTGGCTTCGCTGACTGCGATTGGCATTGTTTGGCTACTGTAGAATGAATTTCAGATTTTTTCCCAACCCTGCTCACAAGGAATGACGTGTTTACCAACTGTTTAATATATCCAAAACTTGGATCCTTTACAATTGAAATAAAGATGAATCGAAGCCAAACTTCAAATTTTGAATTTTGGCTTCGATTCATTTTCGCCTTAAATTGTTTGAAATGCATGTAACGTAAGTGATCGAAAGGTGGAAGTAACACTGCGACAAACTCCTTATTGGCACTGATAGCGAAGGTCAAAACAGTGGAGGGAACGCCTTCGCCAGTACTGCGGTCGATGGAAACCAACCAGCCTCCACTTTGAGGGAGATCAAAGATGCCATTCACCAGCTCAAGAACAATAAAGCTGCTGGTGAGGATGGTATCGGAGCTGAACTCATAAAGATGGGCCCGGAGACGCTGGCTATTTTTCTGCCCCAGCTGATAGGCACAATCTGGAACTGCTACCGGAGGAGTGTAAGAATGGGGTAATATCCCGAGGAGGTACAAATAACTCGCAATAATCTATGCATACCATATTTTGGTATCATACCATAATTAGGTATTTCTTGAGATGCCACATTTTGGTATTATAATGGTATTGGGAAAAATGTTTAAAACAATTAAAAATACTTCATTTTGGTACTTGATAGCTATTGAGGTCTTTACTGTACGGCAAATTTCCAAAAATGTCGTGAATACCAAGTCCCAACGCATCACCTTTTCTTCGATTTCAAGGTGGCAAGCTATAAAAAATCATGGACAAGAACAGTTTTTTAGGAAAGCTCACAATACTAATGAGAGCTACGATGGAAGGTGTGCAAAATTGTGTGAAGGTTTCAGGCGGGAAGAATAGATGAAAGTAATCCATTCTACTATGTTCTACAGCGAAAAAGCAGTGTTGCTCTGAAAGTAATTAAATGATCATCTCAGCATGATATAGACTTTGTTATCAGTAGTAACAAATTATCATTACTTCCCCCTTACTAAGAGGATTTCACATAAGACAAAATTTTTCACTTTTTCAGATTTTATTATGACCAGCAGTTAAAGGACTGAACGCAAAAAGTTTGCCTTTTCCATAGTAATCTTTAAACTCCAAATGGCCTTTGCACAGTCAAATTTCTTCCGAATCACTTCAAACTTTGCGAAAATGCTATTTACCATAACTAAAATGCTATAAACATTGGGGAGCCAAAATTTCAAATTTTGCATCACTCTGGCGTCCGTATTTAGACTTAGTACCAGAAATAGGAGTACATAAAACTACAACTGATGCCGAAGGGTGTCGGTTGGCCAGAAAAGGGGCAGAACCGATTATGGAGAAATGCGGCCATGAATCGAGCAATATCAAGATCTTTTGCGACCGGAGTTTTACCAAACACATAAATGCTCATTACTGAAAACTGTTGATTTCATTTTTTTCCACTACAGATTCTCATCAAAGTATTGTTTTAAAAACTGAATAATCAAACATAAAAAAATATGTTACTTGAGATATTTACCGTGCTACGCGTCGGTGCCCTAAGCAATTTTGGAATTTCTTCGAATTCAGAAGACCAATAAGTAAAATCAACGCAGATTCTAGAAGTAGAAGAATTTTAAAATCGAAAAACAAAAGAGTTATCGCGATTTGAATATTGTTTTATGTAAAAATGATGCTCACGGTGCTCCCCTGACCGTTATTATCAGAAAAAAATCTCCATCAAATCTGTGCTCATTAGTCGTTTTCTATAGCTAAACTGCATGTCTGGGCAAAATTTAAAAAAAATCGTAGTGCCCGTTTTGAAGTTACGCTTTTTTGATAAGTCTACAAATTCAATGGAAATCTGAGATATTTAAACGGATTTTTATTTGTCGTGATTATCAGAAGAAATATACCATCAAAATTTGGTTCAAATTTGGTGTTTTTATTTATTTGTAACTTCTAGGTGGAGTTTTGAATGAGAAGATCAACAAAATATGGAGTTACGCCCTTTTGAAGGTGTAACCATTAAAAACACTTATTTTCAATACATCAGTTAGGCATTAAAATAACGACAGGCACGTTCAAATGTTTTTAATGACACATTGCTCTTACATGCCTCAAAAATCCCTCACATTTAACTGATTTTTCATAGGCTCAAGTGCTATAAGGCATTACGGAGCCAGTTTCATCATGTAATCAAATTAGTTTTCATACAACAATATTCTGGATAGTTTGGTTAAGCAATGAACTCGCGATTCAGATTATTAAACATGCAATTCAAGTTGTATATCGAAGCGTAAGTTGACGTCAGAGAATACTTTCGGGCTTCAGTTTTCGATTATGGGTAGCAGGGTACGGAATAAAATGAAATTAACGAAGTAGAAAGCAGCGATACAAAATGGAAAAAAAAATAATACAAATTATAGAACATCCGTTATCATTTTGTTAAATAGAATTAGAAATCGTAGCACTTACAGAGCCTAATTTTAAATATTTATTTTTGTCACCTATCATCGTTGGAGGTGAGAATGGGTCAAAAAAGGATATGTACGAATTATTTATTGGATAACTATCGCAATTTAACTCCAATTAACTTCAAATTTAGTGTGTATGCACTTTGATTAAAGAAAAGAAAAATATTTATCCACTACAGCATTGTATGTGAATGAAAAATTACCCAATCTCACTCCATAGACGGAGTGAAACTGTAATTGAAATAATTTGTTTTTAAGGATATGATTTCGAAACCATTCAAAACTGAAAAATATTGATTAAATACGATGCAAACAAGACGAAATGACTTCTCAGGTGTATCACAAGCATGACAAACTCTTTTAAAAGTACGATTATACCAAAAAATTGAAAAGCTATGTAAATAGTATATAAAACCAGCATTAATCGTCAAGTTTACATAATTTCCCTTGTTGTTTTTCTTTGATTCGTCTTTGGAGTCTTATCTTCAATAAAATATAGTCTATTAAGTTTCCCCAAAAGTGCACTGAAAATGTGACTATTTTACACTTTCGGAAATGATTTATTATCGGTGCGACATTCCACTATTTATAGATTTCAGGCAGTTTGCCAAGTTGTTGACGTCATAGTCCCGGTAATTTTGAGATCCATCAATTCCCTTGTACTTCCGTTAGATGTTTCTATGAGATGGTATACTAATAATAATTTAAGTTTGAAAAAAAAAAACTGATTGATTGTTGTGCAATATTGCTCCACACGAAAAACTGTTGCTGGTTTGTGAAGCTGTCCAAATTCTTTGCATTGTTATTCAATGCACGGAATCCACAAGTAGAATTGTTTGGTGTTTCAGTAGAACGAGTTGATTGATTCATACAATTCTTTTACTATTGCATTTATACAGGAATCTTACGTGTTTTTTGAGATCAAAAAGACCGGCCACAGGTAACATTGAAGATGCCTAAATGTTGTAATGTATGCCACAAATGGTCACAAAAGCACATACGTAACAGCTAGAACAATTATCAAATTAAAACATAATCACGTGAATATATACCCGCCCTTGCTTAAAATACTCAATTTGGCCAACCGCGATTCAAGTGGCGGTAGTGAGCAAACGTCAAACTCAAACAGAAACGATGTGAGCGCCACGAGTAGCCCGTCGGCCAACTAATAAATATTAGAATTGGGCACATGTGCGATGAAAATGTTAGAAGTGTTACGTCTATTTGTCTGTGACTAAAGTATTGTCAGTGGTCTTGAGCTCTGGGGCAGTACAAAGTTAGCCAAAATAGCCGGAGGCAGCTTGTTGGGTTATTACAATATTTTATGACTATTGATTACATTACAAAATTGGCTCCGTAATGCCTTGATCGCTTGAACCTATAGAAATTCGATAAATTATGAAAGATTTTGACGGCATGTCATTAAAAACATTTGAACGTGCCTGACTTTATTTTAATGCCTTATTAATCTATTTGAAATTAGTGATTTTGATAGTTACACTTAAAAAAGGGCGTAACTCAAAATTTCGACAATATTCTCATTCAAAACTCCGCCCAGAGGTTACAAATAACTTAAAACACCTACTTCGAACCGAATTTTGATGGTTTAGTACTTCTGATAATCACGACCTATAAAAATCCGTTCAAATATCTTAGATTTTCTTTGAATTTGGAGACTCATACAATCAAAAGGGCGTAACTTTAAAACGGGCCCTACGATTTTTTTAAAATTTTTCCAGACATGCAGCATAGCTATAGAAAACGACTGGTGAGCACAGATTTCATGGAGATTTTTTTTCTAATAATAACTGTTAGGGGAGCACCGTGATGCTGCTAGTGAACCCTCTACATCCTATTGGAAAAATAATCTAGAATGTTGCTTATACATTTAAGATAAAGCCGTCACAAACGTAGGCATTGTTTGATCTTTTTTCCCTTTTTCATAAACTTGAAAGATATAGAATAAGCGTTTTACTTTAACCATGTTGATGAAACATGAATACAAGCTTCGTGTTAGTACTTTTCTCTTTCCTTATTCATGGTTAGTTTTTCATTTAAACGCATTTTAGCATTTTTTGTATAGTTCATCATAATTTTAATGTCTAATGTGATGCTAAATTCTATACAAAAGATGGCTAAGAATTTTGCTAAAGTTGATTAAAACTCTGATACATTTTCATAAAACTTTCGGAAATGCCTTGCAAATTCTTCATTTTTTTATATATTTTTTTCATCTAATTTTAAGAAATTTTCAAACATACCTCTATAAATGCTTCTGAAGCTCGCTCCAAAGATCTATTTCCCGATTTGTTGATAAACGCAACCTGTGATACAACTGCACATTTGTTCAGTATATTTAAAACCTTTATTAACGTGAAACATTCGCCTAGAGACAAAACTCATTAGTGATTATTTTTGGGGTTTCCTCCTTCCTCTTATGTTAGACCTGGAATATTTCCATGCTTTAAAATCTCACTTTGTTTCCTGAACAATTTCACTAATAATTTTCAACAAGGGATCTTGAACTCGCCTAGGCAAAAACACCACATGTGATAAAACTAAAAACAATATTCAGCAGTTCATGTAGCGAACCATTTTGTATTAATAATAAATCTTACAAATTCAAACAATTCATTTAAACAATCAAACAATCCATTCCGTTCTTGATGGAGTCCTACAAAAATTATCACAGGATTATTTCAAACATTTGACCTGAAACTTCACTAAGTGCATCTTCAAGAAGGCAGTGATTGCCTAAAAGATTTCATCACCAGCGCTAACTCCTTTTATAAATATTTCAAGAATTTGGCCTCGAGTTTCTGTTTGAAAATTTCTATATGTATGAGAATAAGAAAAGGCAAGATTAGTCCGAGGGCAGAATACAGTTGAGTGCCATTTCGAAGCCAAATTTATGGTTCTCTGGAACATGAATAATTTTATCAGATGACAAACTTATGAATACTAGAGAGTTAAGTATTAATCCTTTTTTTTTATACATCAAATAATATGCAATGTTGAATACATCGAAAAATTTATTTATCGTCAAACCGTAAAAAAACATTATGTAAAACTGTATACGCTTCTAACCAGACCTTTCAACTTCCCAACTTCTGATAAATTGTAAAAGAGCAAGTAGCTATTTTTAACGACAGAGTGTGTCTACGATGTAATTAAAATAAATTGAAATGCGGTTGAGTTTCTCATGTTATACATTACAGACAATCGATACATAATTTAAAACGGGAAAAGCTGAAACTTGACGAAACTTGACGAAACTTGAGAGGGAACTTGACCCATACGATCAAACAATCCATTAAGCAAGATGCGGATCTAGCATGAGACTTGGAACCCCCTATCCCCCCGTTTTGGGTATCTTCAATATATACCATCAATCATGAAGCTGGAAAAAGCTATTTGAATAGTATTTTTTTTAAATAAACATAGGTGTTGAAAAAAAAATACATACAGTACGCATCATACTCTCGTGCTGTGCGTAGATAATGTAGTGCGGTTTATTTTTCGAAGTCTCCCAAGAACGAAAAATTCGTGTACTCCTCCAAATTTAAATCTTACAAAAATATTAAATATGACCTTCAATAAAGTCTACATAGCTTTGTTATTCTCTAACCAATATGGAAGCTTCTAGAACTATTGAAACTATTGAAAATAATATTTATGAAATGTTTGCAGAACATCAAATTTGTCAAAATCAGAACAAGTCTTTGTTAAAACAATTATCACTCAATTTCCTCATCTCAATTACAAAATCTTCTTTATTTGACGAGAGCTTCCAGACCAGACCAAATGAAAAAAAAAACTACTCTTAACTAAGACTTGTTCGTGACTTTCCATAAACCTTTCGTTAGATAAAATTTTAAAGGGACAAAAGCTTTAATATTGGTAAGAAAATGACAAAGTTACGAAAACTTCATTGGAGGTCATATGACGCCGTCCACAAATTACGTAACACTCTAGCTGCTCATGTTTACATGGTCGCATCTTTGCTGGGAAACGTCGACTATGCGGATATGGGCAGTAGGGTGCGGCTTATTTTTCAAAAGTTCATTAATTCATTACACATCAAAAGAGAAATCTCAAAATCTGAGCCAAAAATATTAACATTCAGAGGTGGCGCAAGCGTTTTGAAGGTGAATTTTCAGCATCAATACCATAAAAAAAACATTTTATAAAAACTTTGTTGAATACCAAATTTGTCTAAAATCAAAACAAGTTTAAGTTAAAAGTAATTTATTCCTAATTTTTCCTCATTTTACTAAAAATTTCAACTTTGTTTGACCATAACTTCATGAGTAATCCGATTCCAAATCTTTTTGCATGATTTGAAGCTAATTCAATTGTTTTCAAACCTTTCATGCATTACATTTCACTAAAAAAATGTATTAACCAAGTTATTCAACAAAAACATTATTTTTTAACGAAACATGCCAGTTTTCATTAAATTTTTGCCAGTCAAATATTGAGTAGTGTTTGGCGCGTTGAATCTATTGCTTGCTCCTTTATGAGCGAGCGACGGAATCCGGATCAATTGTGGTTGGTTTGCGTAGTAACCGCACTATCGGTATCGATCATCCGTGTAAATGCTTTCGTATCCATTTCAAATTATATCTTTACCGTTTACCAAAACGAATCCTTTCCCATATCAAAACTCCCAGTGTTTTCTTGTGGAAGTGCAGAGGACTCCTCGGCTTCTATAAAGCAAGTAACACGTCAACATCTCCCTCCCATCCTCAAATTGACGTGCATTCGGACGCAGCCGGCGCCGGTATTGTTTGTTATAATAATGAGAGCACCAGTACTTACACATTGAAGATGCTACTGATCCCGAGTAATGTCTGTTGGTTCCCTGTGTAAATACAGCTGTTCTTGCAATAACGGAGTAGCAACTGCAGGCGGTCAATCACGCTCATTTTTTTTTTCAAAATATTAGAGATGGTCGGGTCTCGGGTTTTCAAACGTGAAACCCGACCCGAACCCGAACCCGACAGGTTCGGGTCGGGTTCGGGTTTTGAAAATTTAAAATTTTTCGGGTTCGGGTTCAGGTCGGGTTTGAAGGCTACGAAATTATCGGGTACGGGTCGGGTTCTGGCTTGAAAAAAGTCGGGTTTAGTCGGGATTGGTGAAAATGGTGAACAGAGTAACAACCTAAAAGCTTCCCTATGCATCAGAAACGATGAATTTATCGTCTTTTAAACTCGGGTTCTATTCGGGTTTTTCTTAGAAAACTTATTCGGGTTTCGGGTCGGGTTCGGGTTTGAACAGCGAAAATTTTTCGGGTTCGGGTCGGGTCCGGGTTTGCTTTTCAATTACAGTCTCGGGTTCGGGTCGGATCCGGGTTTTAAGAAATAAAATAAGTCGGGTACGGGTCGGGTTCGGGTTTGAAAAATGTGTAACCCGACCATCTCTACAAAATATACATTTTCCAAGCACAAATTGTTGACGCAGGTGTAAAACAGTTATATCTATCCAAATCACAAGCGAACCAAGTTGGTCTTTTGGGGTCCAAAATATATAGAGCTCCAAATTATGTTGGTTAACCTATGTCTAGAATGACTTACGGAAGAAACTTTCAACGAATCCTTCTCAGGGGTAACTCTGAAGAAAGCTCTTAAGGTGAAACAGTTTGGAATCAACTTCTAAGATTGCACTAAAACTTCAAAGGCACAAATCTTGCGAAGAAAGTATCCCACAACAGTGCACTTTTTATTTTAGCTTTGTGCACTAGCAGAAAGCTTAAAATAAGAAGCTAAGGATCGTTTGCCAACTATTTCTCCAGTTATGTGCCTTTGAAAACGTGAGTAGGGGGAGAAGTCGGCCATTGTGCCGGCCATTTTTGAATTCCGAGATGTTTCACCTTAATGCATTTCATGGATAATCTCTAGAGAAAATTATCAGTACGGGACGGCTTTCTAGGTGATGATTTGAAGGTAGCCCAAAGACGATGTAGGTTTAAATGGAAATTTCTATGGAGAAATTTTGAAAAATGTTCCAATCACGTTAGTACTGGAAATGACAGCACATACTAATCATCCCAAAGTAAAAACTCATTCTTCTAGCCACAGTAAAGATGTTTGCTAAAGAGAGAAATTCAATCAGACGGATAGCAGAAGAGATATTGATAAATGTGTTTGCTCTTATATGGCTTAGTATGGGATTAGAGCCCTACAAACATCTACAAAAATCCCAAACAAAATTAGCTCAAAACGAATTTGTTTCTTCAGCAACATCCTTCATTAAGGTTTGAAGGATGATTTTTTACTATGGGATGATAAGTTTGTACTTTCATTACAATACTGACGTGTTTGAAACATTTCTCAAACTTTCTCCATAATAATTTCCATAGAAACCTACATTGTCTTTGGGCCACCTTTAAATCACTACCGAAAAAGCTGAAAATTTCACAAAACTTCATTTTGATGGTAAGGATGGTAAGGAACAAATGGAAGATTGGATTTTCAAACATTTTTAAATTTTGAATCGCCCTAATGCGGATGAGTGGAGAAATCTTTACAAGAATCTTGAGACACATCCGAGGATTCTTTCAAAACCAAATGTTGACGGGATTTCGAAGACATATTGGCCTTTTTGAAGATTTTAAACAGCCGTGTGCATGTGGAACTCAGGGTAATTGCGGAACTCGAACTGGTCAGAACTCTTGAGGTGAAGATGCTTCGAAGCCAAACCTTCAAATTTAAAGAGCACAAATCACCGTTTGTGCTGAAAATTTAACTCACTGGTGACTCGCTAGTGTCAGGTTCTCTAGTTTTGTGCTCTTCAAAATTCGAGGTTTGGCTTTGATGTATCTTGCCCTTAAAAAAAACTCAATGCTCAAGATATGTTATACAGTGGGGGATCGGAATCCGTACACTTCATACATATAGTAGGCGTTTTCCATGAAGTGGACGGATTTCGATTCATTTCTTAGGTGTACGGACTTCCATCCCTCACGGTAATGCATGTTATGGTATACCCTTTATAACTCGTCGATATTTCATATCTCGACATCGAGTAAATAAATTGTACTACAAGTTCGTTTTCATGGCTCCCTCAAAAGTTCATTGAATCCCAGTTGCACTAATTTTGTATTCCACAGCTCTATATCCTTCTTACGCGATGGTTTCTCAAATATCGAGTAAGTAATAGAGAGTTGATTGTTCATCTGAAGTGTTGTAAAAATCAAATCGATTTATTAATTATGTGCTAAGATTTCATCTTCCAATGTTTGCCATTAAAATATCGAAAAAGTAGCAATTGTATTGTCAAATACTCTATGTTTTTAACCATTTTGAACATTATCACCTCTTATTTAAAATTGCCTTCCAACGCCTACTTAAGACATGGGCAGTCTGTTTCATTTATGTAGGTTACGAAATCTACTTTCACTGACAGAACAAAAGAAGACCTCATTTAGACTAAATCAATCACAGAAAAAAAATCAGTTGACAAAAATCGACAAACGCACATGCGCTCTGCAAGCAAGTACAGCACACTCTCTCTTAGAAGTCTAAACCGACAAACCGCATGGCCAGACATTCCTTCCTGAAGCGAACCGCCGAAATCCATGTCCAAACAACCAAACCCACCATCCATGGGTCAGGCCAGCCAGCGTCACTGTTGTCTCATCGCCATCGCGGCTAAAATTACTTAATTATAGAATGATTGACAGTGTGGTGTCGCGGTCCACCCGGCGAAAATCTCGAACAAATCTCCGTCAACCGGCGTGGCGCACGCACTCGACTCACGCACCGCACCATACAAAAGTATTGCACATTTTGACCCGAAAATCGAAAGTGTCTATTTTTTTACACACTCTCTTTCGTTCGCCGCGCGCACGTCATCGCGAGTGCGCAAGCGCATGTTCTCGAAGAATAAGAATCCGCTTCATCACGGTGACGGAAGAAGAAATGGAGGAAGAAGGAGAGAGAGCGTGATCGCTGATCGACGTTGCTCGGATTGGTACCGACGGTGGACGCGTGGCGGCGCCCTACGGCTAACGGTCAATTTTTGCGCTGCTGTTGCTGTTGTTTATTTATTTATTTACCGACCGACCGACTCACACAGAGAGACATCGTCGTCAATTAAATTGCATTAGGTGGGCTTTTCGATCGGCAAAAAAGCAGTAGCGGTAAGTAATAGCAACAGCGCGGCGAAGTAGGGTGAGATGGTTCAAAATGCTGACTTGAGCTCAATCGTATTTCACGAAGATAAGGCAAAGTGTATTATAGAAACTTATAACGTTTTTTATTATTTTTAAATAACCATGTTAAGCCAATTTACTCGATCAATGTGATGCTATCTTCAGAGAACGGAAAATTTCGCACAAAGTAAATCAGTTGCGACTTTTTGTTCATAAATCAGTCCATGTGTGTCTTCAACTTCCATTTCTGTCCACGCTTTCCAGATCCTATTGCACCTGATCAATCTACCTCGCTCGCTGCGTTCAACTTTCTTTACCGACCGGATTTAACGAGAACACAAATTTCACAGGTTTGCTCTCCGGTAGTCTAGCAACATGCCTTGCTCACCGTACTTTTCCGGCGTTCGTTTCCTCCTGGATATCGGGTTAACCTTAGAGTCCGATGCGCTAATGGTTCATTCTACGCCGCCATTCATCGTTCTCCTGCACACCTTCTGCAAATATGATCCTAAGTACCCGTCGTTCGAACACTTCAAGTGCTTGCAAGACCACTTCCAGCATGGTCCATGCTTCATGTCCATAGAGGACCACCGGTTTTATCAGGGTTTTGAACATGGTACATTTCTCGCATAACCTGTGATCTCGCCCTAAAATCCATTGGTAACCGAGTGTGTAGCTTGTTGTTACCGAGCGAACGAATGGATTTACATGTTATTCAATAATGCAAAGCTGAAGAGAAGATACTCCTCTATCTCCCAGTGGTGATAGTTTTCATCCTGTTCCATTCATTTGCTCAAAAGCTACACACTCGGTTACCAATGGCTTTTAGGGCGAGGTCACAGGTTATGCGAGATCTGGTGCAGAGTTGAATCTTTCTCTGCTTCTTCTGGAGCCCATAATAGGCATGACTTCCATCGATGATGCGATGAACGTGTGTTAACGGCCGGGAATTTATAAGGTCTTCTGCCTCCGCAATCGTCGTCAAGAGCACTTCGACGGTCAAGAAACACCCATCGTTCAGCACGGTTAGTACAGCCTTCACAGAGCGAACCAATCGTCCCCACCCGTGTGAGATGGGTTGAAATTCCACCTGGTTCTTGAATCGATGAATTCATTCTCGCATTCGATCCCGATCTGCTGAACGATCACCTTGCTCACTGTTTTAAAGCTCGTGCCAATGTCTGAGTAGAACTCTTGCGGCTTCCCTCTGCGACACATGAACCGTCGTATGGCCATCAAACACGCTTGAAGCGTCATGCTGTGAGTAATCTCAAGGTAAACAGCCCTCGTCATCACCCAGACAACCAGAATGTACATATAACGAAATCACCCTTTGCGTTATGCGATGCTTATGTGCGCAAAGTTTCACATATAAGATGTTGCGAAAAGGCCATATGCGTACAAAAGTGGAGGCGATATACGTGCATATTTTATATGATGAAAACTAACATGTAATGCGAGTGTGTAAATTTTATTGCGAACTATTCTGTACTCTTATGCGACTTAATTTATGATAACAACATTGATTTGACAGCTGCTACGGATTGATCCGACTTTCTTTGTACGACTATACGGGACGAAACGAAATGTACATATGAACTCATAAAAAAGCGTTTTATGCGAGGAAACTCATCGATCAAACGATATCATCCACCATGTTGTGCGGGTGTGATGAAATTTGTGTAAATAAACGACTTTGTTCGTAAACTGTTATGCGACTTCTGGTTGTCTGGGCAGACATGTGAAGAGGTAAATCTAACGCTTCTCCGATCTGCGGCCGACCGTAAATGTCACCGGTCTGCGGTAGTTCACACCGGTATGACTGAATGGTAGGTTTTGAATGCAGACACGTTGCCGAATCTCGTTTACTCCAGTTTCTGCATTCCGGTGTGCTACTTGCTAATGATGATTCCAGCAGCTTGTCTGTCACGAAGTGCTTCTTCGGCAAAATAATCGGGAACCGCCACTCAAACGGCAGTGGCGATCCTTGTGCCGCTCTTCCTTTCATGCGCAGTACATCCTCAGCATCCAGGAAGGGACTTAAGATATAGATATGCTGCAGGACTTCTCCCCTGGGTAATGCTGCTTCGGTTTTTCAATTATGTCCGGATCTCATCTTCTAAACAACCGGCTTTAGTCGACCTCCAGAGGTACGCCTCGATCTGCAACCCATCTCGCTTTCTTCTGCAGTTCAATATGAACCTGTAGACGCACTACTGTCCTAACCAGCATCTTCGACATTGAAAACTGATGTTGGTCTATTATAGTTTTGGTCACCGAAACATCGTGAAATTGCAGGCACGCTCGGATTTCCTCGGAAGTATTCAGTGTTATGCTCTCTTGCTTCGGCCAACAGTCCTTTGGCTGATAGAGGAACTCTGGGGCACGAAATCGTGGCCCATTGGAACGCAGTCTATGCGCTTTTTCCCACTTCGTCAACGCTTTGTCCACGTTGAACTTTGTCGGCACCCAACGACATTCGGAAAGCCTTGTCAGTTTATCAATCCGGACCACTACGAACACGAAATGTTTGTACCGACGGTGGTTGGAGTGGATCCGTGACAATACTGAACTTTGAAGCAATCCCCGGTGGAACTTCCGGGAAATTGCTGAAGGAACTCCAAAGGAATTTCTGGAAGAAAGGAATTCCTTGAGGAACTCCGGAGGGAATCCAGGAGGAATTCTTGATAAATTCGTGGAGGAACTCTGGAGGATTTCTCGAAGAAAATCGAGAGGAATTCCCGGAGTAACTCTAGAAGGAGTAGTGTTTGATCCTTCGACCTTGACGCTTGCTCCTGCTGGGGCGGGTGATGAGGGCAGGATCAAACATGTCGCGCGTCGGTAGTGAAGCGGCGAAAAAGTGATCGGTTCGTTAGTAGTGTTTGATCCTTCGACCTTGACGCTTGCTCCTGCGGGGGCGGGCGATGGGGGCAGGATCAAACTTGTCGCGCGTCGTTCGCTCAGAGAAATGAAAAAGCGCCGCGAATCGCTAGTAGTGTTTGATCTATTGATCGCGTCGCTTGCTCTTGCGTGGGCGAGTGACGAACACTTGTTCGGTGTTTAATGCGATTATCGAATTATTTCGCGAATCCGGTTAGGCGTGATTATATCATGGATCGCATCACCAAACATTGGTGACTCCCAGATCTTTACCTTATCCCACTAACCGAATATCCTCTCCATGACAACCGTGGAGATGCAGAGGTGATCTCGGTCTCTAGTAACAACGGTAGTCACACTAACATTCCTTCCCTTCCCCGATGACCGTAAGGACGTGGCCGGCGCCGTTATTGACTTTTAAATTTGAGCTCTCGATTTGTGCACATTGAAGAATGGTAAGCTAATCCCAAGCCCCATTCATTAATTCCCTGTGCAACTTCGATTGTTCTGGTCAATCACGGAGTAGCAACTACGAATTGTACGGTCATCTATGCTTATGCTTATGCTTATGCTTAGGAATTCCCGGAGTAACTCTAGAAGAATTCCTAGAGAAACTCCGGAGTATCCGAGGAATTACTGAAGGAACGCTGAAGAATTCATGGAGAAACTCCGAACTTTGGACAGAAATCCGATGAAATTGTCAGTGGAACTCCAAAGGAATTTTCGTAGGAAATCTGAAAAAAAAATATGAGGAACTTTGAAGAAATTTTTGGAGGGCCTCGAAAAGATTTGCTGGAGGAATACCAAAAGATTTAATGGAGGAACTGCGGAATATTTATGAGAAAGAAAATTCCTGAAAAAGAAATTCCTGAAAAAAAACGATGGTTGTGAACTGTTTCACCGGTTCCTTTAACTTTGAAGACAACTCTTCATCTGTCAACTTTGTTCTGAAATACTATATGACTGTTAAAACACAAATGGGTCTTCAGGGAAACTTGGATTAATCATTTGAGGGGAAAATAACTATCGAAATGTCAAATTTCATCTAAAAGTTAAAGGAATCAGTAAAACGGTTCACAGTCAATGCAGAAAATCCCGGAAATTTTTGGAGGATCTCCAAAGAATTCCTGGAGGATCCATAAAGGAATTACCAGCAAAAATTTGAAAAGAATTCTTGGCGAAATTTCTAGCGAAACTATGAAAAAAATCCTTGAGAAACTCCGAAAGAATTCCTGGAGAATTTCCGAAAGAATTCCATGAGAAACTTAGAAAAAAATCCTGGAGACTCTGAAAAAATTCTTGGAGCAATGCCCAGAGTAACGAAATTACTCTGAAGGAATTCCCGGCGGATTTCTGGAAGATTTCCAAGAGGAATTCTGGAGGAATGCCCAAAGCAATTCTGAAGGAATTCCTGGAGGAACTCTGAAGGAATTCCTGAAGGAACTCTGAAGGAATTCCAGAAGGAAATCTTAAATGATTCCTGGAGGAACTTCGGATGAATTGCTGGAGGAACTCCAGAGAAATGTCTGAAGGAACTCCGGAAGAATTACTGGAGGTTCTTTCTTCGTCTTCTTTTTGGCATTAACATCCTCACTGGGACAGAGCCTGTTTCTCAGCTTAGTTTTCCGTTGAGCACTTCACGTTGAGCAGTTATTAACTGAGAGCTTTCTTTGCCAAAGTTGCCATTTTTGCATTCGTATCTCGTGTGGCAGGTGCGATGATACTCTATGTCCTGGGAAGTCAAGGAAATTTCCATTATTAAAAGATCCTGGACCGACCGGGAATCGAACCCAGACACCTTCAGCATGGCTTTGCTTTGTAGCCGCGAACTATAACCACCCGGCTAAGGAAGGCTATGGAGGATCTGCTGAGGAATTCATGAGGAAAACCCGCAAAAATTCCTGTAAGAATTTCTGGAAGAATTTCGGAATAATTTCAAAACGAGCTATGAAGGAAATCCAATGAAATTCCCTGTGGAGCTCTGGAGAAACTCCGGACGATATGCTGGATAAAATCCACTTGAGCTTGAGCTTGATTGGCCGCCCGTGGATGCTACTCCATTATCGCCAAATCAGCTGCACTTACACAAGGAACCAACCGAATGACTGCTTGGGACTAACAGACACCCTCAGTGTATAAGTGCTGGTGATCTATTTTTAGCCTGCCACGTCAGAATGGAGACCAATGAGGGAAGGGGGAGGTATTGATGATGCATTATACTGGCTCCCACGTAGACCGTATATACCACTTCATCTAAGCCAGTACATGCGGGAGTGTATGGATTGGGGGGGAGGGATATGGCAGAGAGGTTTTGCTTTTGTGGTTAGCAGACTGCCTATGTATCAGGCGTAAGTAAAGGCATGCGCGTGGAAGAATGGAAGCGTTAGGGAAACGGTTTCTTGTCCGTCTCGGGTTCTAGCGTTTGCTATGAACGAATAGTTTGAGTGTGATAGATTAAGAATGGAAGAAGCAAGTGAGAGATTTACAACTACAAAGTACGAGGAGAGGGACGGGCCTGAGATTGAACCCATGACCTTCTGCTTATGAAACAGAAGCGGTAGACATCAGACCACCAACCCCGTCTAAATATGCTGGATAAAATCCAGACGAATGACTGAAAGAACTCCGGAGGTATTTCTGGAGCTACTCAGAAGGAATCACCGATGAACCTGCAAAAGAATTATCAGAGGAACTTTGAAGTTGGAGAATCTCCAAAGGAAATCTTGGAGGAACTACGAAGAAATTCCTGAAGGAACTCTGGAGGCGTTTCTGCAGTAACTCCGGATGTGTTTCTTGAGGTACTCCGGAGGCGTTTCTAGAGGAAATCCGGGGTAATTTCTTGACCAACTCCGGAGAAACTCCTAGACGAACTAAAGAGGAAATTTAAAAGAATCCCCGATGGAGCTCCGGAGGAACTTTCCTGGAATTACTGGATGAAACCCAGAGGAATCGCTAGAGGAACACCAAAGGATTTTCTGAAAGAACCCTGGAAGAATTTCCGATGGAAATCCAAAGGAAGTTCCGAAGAATTGCTGGTTTCAATCCAGAGGAATTTCTTAAGAAAATTCGGAAGAATTTCTGGAATGACTTGAAAACCCCGAAAAAACTTTACGTGGAACTCTGGAAGAAGTCTAAAGGAATTCCCGGAGAAGCTCTTGATACATTTCATTAGAAACTCTGGAAGAATTCTCGGAGAGAATGCAGAGAATTTTTCGAAGTAGCTTTTGAAGAATTACTAGTGAAAATCCGGAGCATTTCCTAGGAATTATTTGAGGAACTCCGAAATTCCGGAAAAAACCGGGAGAAATTGTGTAGGAAATACGAAGGAATTCCTAGAGGAGCTCCAAAAGAATTCCCGGAGGAATTCTTGGAAAAAGGGAGAATTTTCTCCGGAGGCATTTCTGGAGGAAATTCCTGAACGAAATTTTCGGCCCGTGGGAAATCCTTGTGAAAATCTTAAGAGAAATTCTTGGGAGAAATCCCCAAATTAATTCCTTGAGAAAATTCCCGGAGGAAATCCCCAGAGCGGTTCCCGGATGAATGCCTGGAGCATTTCCCCGGAGGAATTTCTAGAGAAAATTCCCACAGCAATTCCTGGGGTAAATCCCCGGATGAATTTCAGGAGCAAACCCTCGAAGGAATTCTGTGAGGACATTTTTGATGAATTTGTGAAGCAAATCCCCGGAGCAATTCATGGAGGAATTGCAAGAAAAATTTCTGTAAGAAATACCCGCAGAAATTTATGGAAAAAATTCCCGGAGGAATCCCTGGATGAAATCCCTGGATGAAATCCCCGGATCAATTCCTGGAGGAAATGCGCGGAGGAGTTCTTGGTGAAATTTTTGAAGGAAATCTCCGGAAAATTTTCTGGAGGAATCCCTGAAGAAAATACCTGGAGGAATTGCTATTGGGAATTCCCTGAGGCAGTCGTTGAGAAAATTCCAGAGTAATTTTTGGGTAATTTCCCCGAAGGAATCCTCAAAATCCCCGGAGAAATTGCTGGTGCAAATCCTCAAAAACTTCCTGGAGGAAATCTTCGGAAAAATTCTCTGAAAAAAATCCTCGATAAAATTTCTGGAGAAAATCCACAGAGGAATTCTTGGAAAAACAAATTCTGGAGGAATTTGTGAAGGAAAACTTCGAAACAATTTCCCTGGAAATCCCTGGAGGTACTACTTGAGGAAATCCCCGGAGCCATTCCTGGAGGTAATCCTCGGAAGAGTTTCTGAAGATTTTTCAGAGGAACTGCTCTGAGAAATTCCTGGATGAGCTCCTTGGAGGAATTCCTGGAACGAATAGCCGGGATTGCTGTAGAAAATCTCCGGAGGAGTTCTAGGGGAAAGACTTGAAGGAATTTCTGGAGCAAATCGCTAGAGGAGTTTCTGGAGGAAATCATGGACGAAATTCTCGGAAGAATTTCTGGAGTAAATCTCCCGAAAAAATCCTGGAGAAAATCCCTGGAGGAATTGCTATTACAAATCCCTTGGGGAATTCAAGAAGAAAATCTCCGAATGAGTTCAAGGATATCCTCGAAGGAACCTTTGAAATTCCCGGAGGGTTCCTGGAGAAAATGAATTTTTGCGGAAAATCTCCTACTGTAAATCCTCAGAGAAATTCCTGGTGGAAATCTCCGGATAAATACTCCAAAGAAATCCTCAGAGGAACTTCTTAATGACATCCCCAAAGGAATTCCTGAATAAAAACCCTGGAGGAATTGCTATTGGAAATTGTTTGAAAAATTCCTGGAAAATGTCCCCAGAGGAATCCTTTGAAAAAATCTCCGGAGGAATCTCTAGAGATAATCCCCGTAACAATTCCTGGAGGAATTCCCCGGAGGAATTCCTGAAGCGTATTAAAAATTCTCCTCTATCCTTTGGAATTCCAAACTGCTTTCCTTCGTTTCTCCAATGTTTCCGAAATCGTCCTTTGCTTTCCCTCGTTTCTTCTTAAATCACTTCAACTTTAGCACCTGTGTCTGTTTCAGAGAGAAAAATCCGCACTGGTAAACAAACTTGTGTCGAACCAGATTTGGAACAGCTCAAATTTTGGTCCAAAGCCTGTTCCAAAATAGAGACCAGAAAACTGGTATAAAATAAAATTGGAACATCACTTCCCACCGGTATTTCAGCTCCAAACTTTAATGGACAAAAAATTTAGACCACCGTTGAAGTTGCCCTCAGTATTGGAGGATCAAAAGAGTCGATAAAGGTAAAGAGTTTAAAGGTAAAGAGATAAAGGTTTATCGCATCTTCCAGGTGGGCTCCCCATCATATCCTTTAACTTGTAGCAGGACGTCGCACTGAAACATATCAATGTCCTGTAAAAAAAAACAAAAACGAGGTAAGATAGGCTAACTACAAAGAAGTACCATGGGTTAGATCCACAATCTTTTCAACGTGGAAATTTCTCGGATTTCCCTGAGCATTTTCTCTGAATGTATTACCTGGCGTACTGTTTTTGGGAACAAACTGGCGTTTGAGGAAACGACTTTCGGGGAGTCAATTTTTTTTTTAATGTAGTATGTTTGTGAAATATGTAGTTATATTTCAACTAGTATTCCTCCTAAATTCCTAACGGGATTTGGTATGACTCCTTGGTAAACACTTCAAACAGCCCTAGAACACAACTTTTCTTCCGCTTTTTCAATTATTTCTAAAACTTTCACAAACTTTTTCTATGTACAAACACGTTAGAGTCCTGACCGAGCGCAACTGTGATACCCGTACTCAAATCAATTTGTGACGTACAAATAAGATTCCATTTTTATTCATATGAATACATAATACATTTAGTGACAAAAGTTAGTAACCAAATGTTGTTTTCCATACAAAATGCCCAAGTTTGGGGCCTTATATCGCAGCTTCTGGTAGTCCGAATTGGCTGACATTTCAATGACAAACTACAAATAATCGAAAATTTTGCCTGTAATTTTTCAAAGAGTTACAGAATGTTGCTTAACCCCTCTACCGGCTGCTTCATTTTTACCGCTACATAAATATTTAAATGTTTTGTTTATCGATATTTTTGCATCATTTTTTCAAAAGTTCTCAAAAACTCCTCTAGTTAAAGAATCCGTGTCAATATTAATCATTAGCGATCTGGTTTCGAAGATTTTCCAATGCTTTTTTGGGGGATCGACATTTTCCATATAAAATGTCTTCAGCGGCCATTTTGATTTTGGTCAATTTATCAAAAAAAAAAATGTACATTTTGATAAAGTTGATAGCACCTAATAGTAACTTCGCTAAAGACCCGGGGCGACTGAACTGTCAACGAAGGAAAGTCAACCAACACTAAGTCGACAAGCATGTTATAATTCATGCTGGTGAACCATTTCCGTTTCCGTCATTGTATTTGGCCCTAACGCTAAAATATGATGCTGCCGTTAAACGGTCATTACATGTCATTAAAATGTAAACTAGAGATGTACCGAATATTCGGCCGGCCGAATATTCGGGCCGAATATCTCAATTATTTTGATTTTGCCGAATATTCGGTCTGCCGAATAATAAATTCTGTTATTCGGCCGAATAGGCCGAATAGTGACCGAATAGTAACGAAATTAAATAATTAAGAAAAGTTTAAAAAGTCAAATATTTTATTCAAATGATGATACATTAAAATTTTCGTTTCATGCATTCTATGAAAGGAGTTTGATGCCAAATATTAAAAAATATGTGAGAATTTCTCCGATCTATGGCATTAAGGTGACTACGGTGCTGCTCAATACATAAGGCATTCTCTGCAAATGAGCCTTAAGCTAACATTACAAGCTTTGCTAATTGTGCAAATATTTCGCTAGGCATAAATCAACAGACAAACATAGGTTTCAACACCAACCAAATCTATGCGATGACAAACTTTGTTTGGCACTGTATCAATCCATGCCAAATATTTGCCATAGTGTACTTTTAGCTTTATAATCATTTTTCTGGGGCTGTAAGGAACCACTAGACTAAATAGTTTGACGCGTATGGACTCAATGCTTTTAATTTTAACCGTTAACATATATTAGCACTTTCCATTCTTTCGATATTGTTTGGTTTGAGACACCTGCTCAAGTTTTTCCTTTTAGCATAATAAAGTGGTCTGCAGTCTGTTTGTTCCAATTTCTTTGAAAAACTTCCAAAAGTCGGATGAGAAATCTAGTAACGTATATTGGGTTATATTTTAACAAAACATGAGATGGATAAAAAGTGCTAGCAATAGAATATAAATCTCTTACTTTAGAAATACGAAAAATCTTTGAAATTTACTGTTTTTGTGATTTCTACAAATTGGTTTCAAAAGCTCAAGAGGACGACCATTCATTTTCATTAATAATCCGTTCAAATTTTCACCGTAGAAGCTTTCCTTACTTAAGCAAACTCGTTTTTTTCTTTATCCAGGATTAAAAATATAGTTTTAGAGAAATTAGACGGTGTTATTCGGCCGAATATTAGGTTTTTTTTGGCCGAATATTAGGTCATTATTCGGTCGAATGTTCGGCCGAATAATAATTTTCCAACTATTCGGTATTCGGCCGAAGGCCGAATAGTGCTATTCGGTTCATCTCTAATGTATACTGAGCCATTTTACCCCATTAAGTGCACTTTGAACCATTTTGCCCTAATGCGATGCGATACGCGGTGACCACCACTGGAACGTATCGGTCATTTTCGGCCCGGCTGATAGCGAAGACGACGACGTCGACGATGATGACGAGGACAGTGGCGGGAAAGAGAGGGGGAATAGATCGCGTCAAGTTTACCGCGCGCGAAGTGGACACGTGTTTCGGCTTTAATCATTTTGCGTTTCGTTCGTACTCGTGCGGTTAAGCGGGTTCCGTGGAACCGGGACGACTATAGTGCGTTGCATCGCACGAAATCTTCGGCGCTCTCTCCCTTTCTCTCTCTTTCGCTCGTTCGCTTCGGGACTTTCTCTCGGCGGCGGCTAAGTTTTCCCTTATCGCTCCGCTCGGCGGTCATCGCGCTCGCTCGTTTGAGTCTCTCTCTTTTCACCAGCCGAGATCCCCGCGACTACTTGGCCTGGCCGGTTCCGTACGGAGATAATTTGAATTTTCAAAGAAGCACATTTTTCCTTTGGAGCTCGCCAGTCGCCGCAGTTAGACATCAGTCTTATTTTAAGTCGCTCGCGCGCGCATCGTGTCTTTCGCGTTCCGCAACGCTTCGGAGTGTGTTCTTAAGTGCATCGGCGCGTTAATCCATGGAGAAATCGCTGGACAAGTTGAGTTAATTAATCGAGGCTCGTTGAAGGGTCGACGAGGATCGATCGTTCGAACGATCGTTGGATCGTTCGATAGCTGGTTCAAGTCCAGGGCTGTCAAAGTGATTAAGTACGCCGAGTCGAGCAGGACTTGGCCGCAGTACGGCCGGAGGATTCAACAGCCATCAATCTACAGGCAGTACGGCAGCGTGTAGGGTGTCTGTTCACATCTTACCGGGCAGCATTAGATATTTTTGAAATACTTCTAATACTGTCAGGTAAAGATGTCGTCCGAACCCAATTACATCGGATTCGGTTGTGCGGTACCCATCAAGCGAACCCGTAATCGGATTGCTCGTTCTGGAGATGTGCAGAATGCGGTGATGATAAGTGTGACGTGGTGCAAAGAAACTGTGATGGTTCGAAGTCGGAACAACCAAAGAGCGATACGACGATACGGCGAGTCCTCCTCGGTAATTGCGCTGTGAATAGGCAATTTATGAGGAACCGCTCGCTCTGTGTGTGATGTGATAAGAAAAAGGGGGCTCCATATATTTTTCTCAACGCGCGAACAAAGTGCTGATCCCCTTGAAGTGAATGTGCTGATTTATGGAACATTTCCGTTGTGCATGAGATAGAAGGCGATGTGTGTCGAGCAGGGTGCTCCAGAGACCCACGGAGGAATAAGTGCGTTTGCGGTCGTCGTCGTCATATGTGCGTATCGGCCAGGGCCAGAACAGAGCAAGGAACACACAAAAAACGTCCCAACAAAACCATATGTGAGTGTATTTGAATATATGTTTTTGTGTGTCAATATATGCACAACAAGTCATTCGATGATGATGATAGGAGCAGTTTTTTTTATGAAGGGATCTCTCCTCCGCCAGGCAGGGGGCAGCTCAAAACCATATGCGTGCAAACGAATGAACGAAGAACGGCTTCATCAACGAGGCACAGAGGAGTAACTAGAAGAAATTCGGTGTCACAGTTTTAAATTTAAAAAATCGAGATGTTTGATCTCGCTATATTTTTTGGAATGATGGCTAATAGTATAAATATGTCCATTGATGATACGTCTTTAACATAAAAAGTAATAAAACCCTGCTTATTACTCTTCAATTATTGTTTTTTCACCTTTCTCCATTATTTGGACATATAAAATGCACAAAAGCCATTTTCCCATACAAAACCGAATCATCTTGGAGTCTTTGATACATTCGTTACTTATTACACTGCGGAACACGTTTTTGTCTCAAGCACCAAAATACAGCTATTTACTAAATTAAGAGTTGCTGAATCCATTGCTGTTTTCAAAAATATCATAGCACGTCTAGTTTTTGAGTTATTGACTGTTGAAAATGCAAAATTTGATCATTTTTGCCAACTGGCATGCAAGTTTGCCAGCTAGTATGGCAATTTATTCGCTTAATTTGTCATAGAATTCAAACTTCATGTTTATAACACTTATTATCATCGAAATTTATAATACTTTAGATACTCAAAAGTTATTTTTGCCGGATTCGAAAAGTATTGTGTTTTGCCATATGAGAGAAACAAAGAATTTTGTATAGAGACTGCATGGATGTTGAAAAAATCGATTTAATCTAAATTTAGTCGTGCAATTTCAACCAAATTATATCTGAAATGAAAGATTAGTTCATGTGTTGCATGTTTGGTGGATCAAATCACGAAAAAAATTGATAAATCGTACTCTAAATTTCATGTAAACATCATTGAAAACAGTGTTTTAACAACTTCGGCGACCTGTAGCTAAAATTGTGACGTGCTGGAACATTTCTGAGAACGGCATCAGATACAGCGATCCCAAATCTACTAGAGACACATAATTTGATCCTTGAGACACGCAAAAATGTCATTTTTGTTACGCTGTGTTACAAATGCGCCGAAGACACTAAGATGATTTGGCGCATATATTTTCACTGTATCACTTTTTGTCTTGATGCATTTTTTGTCAAAATTCGACTTATCTATAATTTTTGTATAGCTTTCAATTTGTAATTCGTCCTAGAAAAATGTAAAGAAACGGCGGAGATATGGCTATCGTTTTATATGGTAAGACGGCTTTAGTGTATTTTTAATATGTCCTATACTTCCAAGGGCCTTCCTTAGCTGAGTGGTTAGAGGCTACAAAACAAAGCCATGCTGAATGTGTGCGGGTTCGATTTCCGGTCAGTCCAGCATCTTTTCGTAATGGAAAATTTCCTTGAATTCCTTGGACAAAAAGTATCGTCATGTCTGCCACACGATGGCAACTTTTGCAAAAGAGCTCTCAGTTAATAACTGTGGAAGTGCTCATTGAATACCAAGCTGATAAGAAGGCTCTGTTCCAGTTCTTGGACGGAATGCCAAGACGAAGAAGAAGACTTCCAAGAAACTGGTCCAATTCTCACCCTACTTTGTGTGAGAAACATTTCAGACGAAATGTTTCAACATTTACTGATTTAAAGTTCCCACGAGCCTCCACGTTTTGAAAAGCATTTTCTAAAGATATCTATGAAAATTTAGTATGTCCATCTGCCTTGGACGTCTCCCTAAAGGCTTGTTGAGTCCAATTAATGATTTTACTTTTCTTATTATGTTTTACATGAGCTATCCTGGATTCGAAATAAAGTGACCAGAATATGAGGCAAAAGTGAGGAAGCGTCCACAGTAAGAACCATGAGAATAACTCATATTTCCATTTATTGAATATTATTACGTTACTGAATAAATTTGTTTACCAACCATTAGGAAGAGTTTTCGAAGCTTGACAACGCTTAAGAATTAGAGATGGGCGACTCATTCACGAATCATTCAAAAGAGTCGACTCTCGAAAATGATTGAACGAATCACGGATCTTTCCAAAAGAGTCACGATTCATAAGTATCGACATTTTTGGAAAAGGACTTTGAAATTTACTAGGAATAATATTTTCGAGTTGAACTTATTAAATTTAAACAATTCGGACATGTATGAATAGTTAGCATAGTTGTTCGAAAAATATTCGCATTTAAAAATTGTTATATTTTTCGTGTCTTGTATGAAATACATGATAATTTTTGATTTTATAAAATGAGTCACCGAGTCGTTCAAAAGAGTCGATTCACTTTTGTGAGTGAGTCACCTACGATTCACTCCCAGAATTTGACGATTTTGCCCATCTCTATTAAGAATCATACGTCCCATAACTACATATGTGAAACATTCGACAAAAGTAGGAAGAAACTAAATTTTCGAATTTACCAAGAACTCTAAAGTGTTTATTTGAGGCAAAAATGTTGTACAGCTTATAAGTCGCATATAGAGTGAATAGTCAGAAAATTATCTCAATGTGTCTGTTATGCGATTATTTTCTAATAGTTTTAATGTAACAAACATGCAGTTATAGGCAGCATCTAGAATTATTAAATTCATACGCCTTTCGATGATTTATACTTTACTGAGTTGTTTTTTTATATTCGTTGTTTCAAATTGCTGTATTGTACTGCCTTCAAGCACTTTTCTCCAGCTTCTGTAAGCGACTATAATTCATCAATCTATCTGTGTAATTTTTAATCGAATCTTCTTAGCCTAAACTTTGGTTTTGATACATCTAGGCACTGTTTGTGCTCAAGTAGTTTGAAAATCACAAAATTGATATTGGTCCAATTCGGACTTATTGCTATGGTTCAATATGATCCTTTTAATTTATGACAAGCACTCGACCTATTCCAAGGGCTCCACCACGTAAAAGTGCCCTCGGCGTGGTAGAAAATCATTGATGTTACTATATTGTGACTTTTGCACTCATTGATACTCACCCCAAATTTCTTATTACCACAGGATAGGCTGTTTCAGATTTTTGACAGTTGGCCAGTTAGCTTATCTAGTTACAGTGAAACCTCCATGAGTCGATGTTCCATGACTCGATATCGACTTATGGAACCATACTAAAAACAAAGTTTCATGGTTACTACGATTGTGTGATGTGTGCGCAATAAATCGTACTGTGATAATCGATAAATGTCGTAGCGAAATCATGCTTGGAGGGATGTTAAAATTATCACAGAAATCTAAACTTTCGTGAGAGTATTTAAAATTTAGTACCGTTTTAATTCATATTACGGACACTTAAGACCTCGGTGACTTATAACTCACCTAAAAGCATATAACATACCTCATTCTGTATGATTCTTTCCGCGTTATCGAGCCTTATTAAAACACCTACATGTTAATGCTTCTGAGTGGATGATTTAATCCTGTGAAGCAAGCACCACACTAGACAACGGACTACCATGTAACGCCCAGTGGCACTGTCGAAATACGTTCATGACGAAAAGTTTTCCTGACTGAAGCGGAAATCGAACCCACACTCCTTGACTCGATGCGGCTGAAGGCTTGGAAACATTAACCGCGCGGCCAAGAAGTCTATTTTGAAAACACTTAACTTTCGAATAGTCGGCAAAGATTTTGCTTCTGCCACATAAACAATTTAAAATAAATAGAATTGTATGGCATTTTCATGATTCTTATTCTGGACGCTCCCTCAATTTTGCCTTATATTCCGGATTCAAATTCCGGACAGATAATGAAAATCATGAATAGAAAAGTCAATTTAAATAATAAAAACCATTTATTGAAATAATCAAACCACTAAAGAGACGTCTAAGACAGTTGGGAATTATGAATTTGCATAGATATCTATGAAAAACAAACTTTTTAAAACGGATCTCGAAAGTGAGCACTTTTGAGCTGAAAAACTTGAAACATTTCGTACGAAATAATAAAAATAAAGTGTCCGGAATATGAAACTGTCCGTAGCATGAATCAAAACAGTAAGGAAGCATCAATGAATGAACCAACCAGATTAAGATTTCACTTGCGTTTTCCAATGAAATACACATTTTACGTGAGCAAGTCTTTGGATAAATTGAAATTCTGAAGCCATTGCGTTTGAATTTATCTCCTTGCGGTTTACAAAAGTGTTCAAGTATCAACAAACTTGATGTTGAACAAATCGGAGTTACAGTCTATTATTACCAATAAATAGCAATATACGATAAGATATAGGGAGGATTTAATAAGAATACAAGGGGCCGAAATGGCACAGAGTTTGTCTAATTCTGATCTTCTGAAGAATTTTGTTCAAATACGGTACTCTAAACTCCTGATGTCGTTTATCGTGCTTAAAATATATGCCCTTAAATTGTTACTTTTGATCCAAACCATGTTCTGCTGAACTGAAAATTATTATTCTGTTGTGATGAATTTAGTGAAATTAATATGATTTTTTTTCCACACGTTTGTTTGTCAACACAAGAATACAGAGGCGCGTACACGTTCGAAACCATGGGTAGGACAAACCGTTGGCAAATATTTAATGCACAATGAAGCTAAGACATTGTTTAACAATGGATTGGAAATTGGAAGTTACTATGCATGAAGGGCTCAAACGTAAAGTAGTGTAAGTAACATTTTTGGTCAGTTTTAAGTTGAGTTGAGGAAATTCTAGTGTTTTCAAGCCTTCCAACGATAGTTGTCACTTGATTTTTTGTGCTTAACAGAAAAATAACATAATTCTTTGAAGATTGGCTTGATTTTTTCGTTTCTCATACAGTTTGTATAAAATGAAAAATTGCTGAAAAAACATCAAAGTAGATTTTCTTAAAACTAGATTTTGTCACTGACGCCCTAATTTTTTTCTAATCTCCTCTTTTTAATGTCAATCGTTACCACAAGACTAAAAAAGCTTTTTAGCTTTACAGAGCTGGTAGTGACTGTGTGTCTTAAACTTAGGAAATTAGATACCAGGGAGAAGAGACCAAAAAATGACCTAAAAGGAACCAAAATGAGGCGGAATTCAGGAATTCTCCAAGGAATTGCCAAGGATTTTTGACTTGTTTGATAACGACTGATGAAAAGACTTGAGCCCCTCAAGGAATTTGGGATTTCTGTTGAGGAAACTTGGATGAATTCTTGACAAAATCCGCATGAACAGGCGGAGGAATTCTTGCAGGGTTTCTTAAAAAATAAACCTTAAGCTTTTTTTTCAAACACTCTGGAATGAACCTTTGTGCGTTTCCTCGGAAGAAATTCTGTAGAAATCATTAGAAGATCTCCTAGAGTAGCAACAGCCGGATTCGGTTGAAGAATTAGTGAAAAAATATCTGGAGAAAATTCCAGGATAGTTCAAGGAAAAAAAATACCTGAGGAAATTAATGGAGGTAGTAGTTTTGGAGTTCTCAAGAATTTCCTGGAGAAAATCTGTGGATATTCTTCTAAGCACCATTTGAAAAATTGTTGGAACAATTTCTGGGAAAATTGGTAGAGCAATCTCTAGAAAAATTTATGAAGAGATCCCTGTAGGAGACCCTGAAAGTATTCTACATAAAATAACTGTAATGTGATAACTCCTGAAGTTTTTCCTCACGTAATCTGAGACGAAATTCTTTAAGAGCCTGAAGGTTTCTTTTGAGCCTGTACTATTTTGCATCAGGATAAGCAGCAAGAACCATTTTGGTTATGATAGGTATTTTAAAGACCTTCCATTGAAATTAGAGACTTTTTAGAAACTTGCATTAAAATAGAGACCAAGTCCCTAAAAAGAAACTTTTTATCAGTCCTGTCTTTAAGATCATTCATTGGATAAACTTTGGTAAAAATACATATTAAATAATCTGAATAACTTTTATATCTATAGATTCTATTAAAATCAATTTTATTAAACAAGTTTGACAAAAATCTACCAAACTGTTTGCCTTGACAATGAGGTAATGTGAAGTTGTTCTAATTTCCTCATCTATTGCTAGATAACAAATGGATGAATCGTGGGTAGGACAATCCTTTGACTGTCCTACCCAGGTGTTTTTGTGCGTAGTACATGTCCTACCTGTCCTACCCACTTCCCGCGCCACTGCAAGAATAGCTTCTGCATAATACTTTCCAAAATTAATGTTAAATTTGTTTATTCCAAAGGTAATTTCGAATTTTGTGTCATTTATCAATAACTTCAATATTGACAAAGTTGCCGATCCTGCAAGGCTTCAATTGCAGTATGAAACATGGAAATGTTATTTAACAGTAAAAGCGTAAAACTCTTCCATATGGTTCCGCCCTTAAAATTTAAAACGTTTTGTAAATTTCTTTTTTTTTTGCATTTTATTAACGTGAAATTTGGCTCAGGGTTAAAAAAGTTGTATAGACCTTATTAGTTTATTTTTTTTCAAACACCGATACGTTAATGCTTTCATTGAGCTCTAATGCCCTTTGAAGGAAGCCCCACACAAGACAACAGACTAGCCCAGTGGTACAGCAATCCTTACGAAAAGTTTTTTTGGTCTGAGGTGGGAATCGAACCCGCACTCCTTAGCATGATGCGGATAACACTAACCGCACTGCTACAAAGCCCACTTTGCAATTTTTTGTCTCGTGAAAATTTTGGTTCAATATTTGCACACATCTTTGGATTACTTTCAAGTAATATGACGTGAAGTTTGCGTGATTCAAGAAACAAATGATGTGTCTCTAATGGATCTGCGGTTGCTGAATCTGATGCTGATCTCAGAAATGTTCCAGCACGGCACAATTTTTGGCCAAAAATGTATAAAACACTGGTTTCAAACCTTTTTTTGATCTAATCCACCAAGCATGCAACATAGGACTTCATAAGGAAAAATAAAATGAAATTATTCATTATTTCTATTATTTAACCTGTTTAGACTCTGTTTTTCACTTTGAACATGATTTTTATCTGTTATTTTCACCTTACTAGAGAGGATTTGGAAGCATACCTTCAAATTTTATCACGCAGTCATCGAGTTCGATATCTTTGTGATGAAAGCTTTTAAAACATCCACGATGGGGTGAGATTTTTAACAAGGCTTGTTTCAAACATTCGCCCTTATCAAGTAGTTAAAGAATTAATATCTGGAGCACTGGAGATATAAACATAATTTATAATAAACGGCTCATTTTGGAAAGCCGTGGTTGAACCTCCATAAAAGTGCGATAGGCGGCTCTGTTTTGCTCAAAACCTATGAGCCAGTATTGATTTAAGTTATCTCTAATCGAAGGAACAAACTTCTTCTTCAAAAAACTTTTACACAACTTTGCATTTATTTTTTTTATTAAACTTAAACAAAAAATAAAGGCACATCAAACTCATAAGAGGCAAATGCTCCTAACACTATGACCCAGGCGAAACATTATATTGCGACCATGAAAACACGTTCTCTAAGACCTCCTCCATCCTCTGATACCGAACAATCTAATATTTTCAACAATTAAGCGTGATTTTCGGAGGTGGAAAATTTATCACCAAAAAATACGGTGATCAAACGCTTTTACTAACTTTTATCGAACAAAACCTTCAAACTTTTTTGCTTTAGTACATTATTTAGGTTAGCAACAAAAATATGAAAAAAAAATCATTTTAGACAGCAAAGATATCTCAGAATATACTACAGTAATCAGAAATCACATTTACTTACGAGAGCAACGAAAATAACGCTTGTGGATGCTATATTCACTAGTGTGGGACAAAATTCAGCTTCTCGCTACAGTCCACTTTTTGGATTGTGTTGCCGCTGGGAGCACTGTTTATATCCTACGGTTGACAGCAATCGACACTATTCAACCATTGACATGAGATGAAGAGAGAGTTGAAACAATAGAATAATCATATTTCTGTAGACAATACAATACTTATATCTAATGTGAATTCGTTCTTACTATTCAACCTATTCAAATTGTTATTCTACCTTAAACTAAAGGATAAATAGTGAGTCACAATATTTAATAGCTACTCAATCGTAAATTTATAAAAACTTATACTACTTACAGTGTCTAAAATTTGTTAAAATCATACCACACAAAATTGTAATTGTGTACTAAAATCGATTGTTGCGACGGAAGGTACGAAAGACGCTGAAATTGTAAGGATGCACCGAAAGTGTAAGAAGCACAAATATTCAATGAATTGTTCATAAATTAATAAAATCTGCTTTCAGTTTAAAGCTTCGCTGAACAGCAAAATACCTGTTGAATCTGTTGTTCAGAACCCGGTGTACGAATCCTGCTTACTTCATTCCTCCGCCAACAGATTGCATTTAATCCAAAACAACTGTGAAAAATTTCAGCTCGATTGGTGAAACTTTATTTATGCGCCAGCTGTTCAAAGTTTGTATGGGATTTACTATGGGGAAACTTACTTTTGCAAGAAAAAAAAATATCGCCAGGGGTCGCCCATTGACCTCTACAAAAAATCTGAACACAGATATCGATAAGTATTTCTACAACGAATAATATTGCCGAAGACCGCGAAACAATCCGACAAAAGTGAGAAAAGTTATTCAATGAATACTTATTAGCAAGGCGACGTTGATTAACACGTAAAAGAATAACAATAATAACAAAACTGGGCAAAATTTCCGAACAGTATTTGCAAAATAACTTTTTTCACAAGCATCGGATTGCTTTGCGGTCTTCGACAATGTTGTTCATAGTAGAAATACGTATCTAGATTTGTGTTCAGAACTTTTGAAGAGGACAATGGGCGACTTCTAGCTATTTTTATTTGCAAAAGTAAGTTTTCCCATAGTAAATCCCATACAAACTTTGAGCGGCTGGCGCGTAAATATAGTTTCACCGATCGAGCTGAAATGTTTCACAGTTGTTATGGGACCTAAATGCATTCCAAAAAGAGGACTGGAGCGAGAATCTAAATTTTTCATACAACCATGTCCCAGGCTAATATTCACGTTCAAACAATTTGCGCATTTTTTATGGGCCATGCTGTAACTATGTTGTTCTCTATCACCTTTCCATTAAATGTTAATGCCGGTTTTTCTTTGCACTTCCATAAAGACTCTAGAGTTTTCCAATCGCTTGCTGTTTCCTCTATTTTGTTGAGTGAATTTCTGCTTTAGCTTTTCGTATAGACTATGAATACTCATCCCTTCAAACTTTGTACTGACACCAGCTAGCTGCATCCCAGCTAGTACTAGCATTTCTATACGCATCGTCTTTATCAAGTTGCAAACATTTCAACTTCAACTCTATTGTATAATCGTCACGTTCAACTAATTGTCGCTACAAAATACTAGATCGATAAGAGTCTGTGACTTAATAGTACGCCGCCTAATATCATTCACTTTTTGAAGCTTAAAGCACTGCATGCAGTGCATATTAGATTTCGAAGTTTTCTGTTATTGCTGACGTTCTTCCAGTTGATATTAAAGACACCTGCGAATAGGGTCATTACTTTGTAGTCAATTACTTTCTCAAGCCAAATGTGCTCCAAATGCAAATAAGAATACCTAAGATTTATCAAAACATGGGCTTTTTCGCAAACTGTTTAGCTGGATGGCGTACGAGGGGTCTACGAATTTGAGAAAACCAAAATGACCACCCTCTAGTTTTGACATATACCTACTAAAGATCAGTGACTGAAAATTGGAATTCTAGACATGAAATTGTAATTGCCATGGCGGCCTGGTTTCAGCGAGAATTACTCAGTCAACTAAGCGCTTTCTTTGTCAATTTTACCATTTCCGCATTCGTTTATCGGGTAGCAAGACGAGTACCTACAACCATTACTCTATGCCTAGAGAAGTCAAGATAATTTTCATTACGAAAAAATCCTGGACCGATCATGAATCGAATCCAGACATCTTCAACATGGCTTTGCTGAGGACGAATTTTGTCCCCAATTGACCCAAACTACTCTTCTGTGCACTGAGAGTCAAAGTCGAGGAGGAAAAGCGCTGAATCGACGGCAAAGGCGACAACGAGGCGAGAGAGCCTACCCTCCCGAAGAAGCATAATTGGTTAAATTGATATGATTTTTGTTCGGCTTCTTTTCGCGGCTTGCGGCGGCCTAGCTGAAGCTACGAATCGTACAAAACGAGGCGAGAAATGGGATTTTTTTTCGGCGGGGGCTCGGTTATATGACCATTATCTTTAAATGTATGTACAATTGAATGTTCAGCTCATGCAAGGTAACGCCCATATGTTGGCCAGCTTGGGAACTTTCGGTATACTTCCGCAGCAAATTATTCCCGCATCTAATCAGGCCATTGCCACGTTTTCTTGTTGCGCTGATATCGGGACAATTTTCGCTGAAGCGCTTGATTTGTTGATTGGAATGATTGCTGTGAAAGCGTTCATTTCATATTCAATTATAAATTAAGGTTCATAAGTGTTTTTGGTCTTAATGATTGAAGTAAACATTTGAGATCATTGATTCGATACGATTAACGAATCGAAGTATCGATTGCTCTACACGATGCTGCTAATTTTGCTACGTGTACCAAGACATATCAGTTGAGGAAATACCAAAGATTTATCAAAAAATAGGCTTTTTTCGCAAACTATTTGGCTAGCTGGCGTACGAGTGGTCCACCAATTTGAGAAAACCGAAAAGACCACGCTTTTGTTTTAGTATATACTAGCGATCAGTGTCAAAAAATTTTAATTTTAACGATTTGTTCCGATGATGGCCTGGTTGACTCTTTTCAAGAGCCTTTTATTTTGCTACTGCTGAAATATATCAGAAAATACAGAAATAGGGCAATTATAGGCGCCTTAAAGGGTTGAAACCGCAACAAGGCAGACATGATAACTTAATTAAAGTGCGTTTGTAGCATAACATTGAAACTGAAACAGCACGTCTGTTCAACGCTTTCCCTTTGGTGAAGTCCTCGTTCACATCGATCGTGACAGTGGACGATTAATGACCAACGGGAAAAACGCACCGAAATTCTTCACTTATCACCCGGAGTTTGCTGTTGTTCTGGTTGTTAGTTGAAGGAATTCATTCCGGCAAAATTGTTGGATAGTCGGATGGAGTCTTTTGGGCTTTGCCTCCTATCGGAGATGGGTGAGGTCGATAGCATACTGCAGGGTATTACGATAAGGATCTCCACCACGTCATTCAGGTGATTCTCGAGCTGTCGTTTTTCTTCGGTAGCAATTGGGGAATGAAAGCGCCTGACGTAACGATGGTCCGTTGATTGCTGTGGAAAACCGTGTGCCAGTGAATAAATTAAAGCCAGCTATCCAAGGTTGGACAATTTGAGATGTAGGGTTTTTTACCTTCTACAGGGGTGGAGAAAGTGAGTGTTACTTTTGCCATGTTTTAAGAAAAGTTTCCGCTAAGGAATCTTCAACTTTAAGTGGACCATTGAAGCCAAAATGTAAGATCATTGGAGAGATCAATTAAGCTCAACTGGCAAACAAGCCATAATTTCAATCACAAAACAAACTTTTAGTGTATAATTTATTAAGTCCAGTACTGTCACTGCGTAGTGGCACAATTTTTAGCAATGTGTTGAAATGCATGCGGATTAATTCACGATTCGTGCCGTGCGTGGAGTGCAACATGCCACGGCAGTCGTAAACCTGTCAGCTGAGGTTCTGGAAATGAAATATGTGGGCGCGATGAAAATGTTCCGCACTATGTACAGCTGTACAGTGTACCTTAAGGTGTCAGAATGTAGCTCAAAAAGTGAAAAAAAAGTTAGAAATGGGATATTCGACTTTGATTTCCATGAAAATGCGTTTGATTTTAAACATTGTATAAACCTTTCATTTTGAGAAGATAGTAAACCGCTATCTGTGTATTTTTGCAATCAGAGTAAGAAACCGAGGTTCAATTTTATAGGCGAATCAAACTTTAGAAACTACAATTGAAACTACCTATATTCAAGGTTGATGGACGGCTTCATGAGTATCTTGTTTTTATTAACCTTCATCATCACACGCTGAAAAACGCACTAAAATATGCATAACTTTTTGGTTTATCTATGAATTTTGTAGAAATTTCAAGAGCTTTTCGAACAACTCTTCTAATCTATGGTCCATCAAACTTAAAAATATGGATTCCAGAGTTATTCCAGATTGTCTTGAGGTACCAAAATTAGCCAAATCATCCGTTCAACGGATATCTAAAGACCCTGGTGAGCTAGAAGGTTGGTGTCCCCTGGGTCCAAATTGGGAATTTATCCACTAGGATGCGCTAGTAACAAGTAGTTTTCAATGTTCTATATTTCGAGATCACGATTAGCTAGAGGGTTGGTCACGGTGCTCCCCTGACCGTTTTTATCAGAAAAAAATCTCCATCAAATCTGTGCACACCAGTCGCTTTCTATAGCTAAGCTGCATGTCTGGGCAAAATTTAAAAAAAAAAATCGTAAGGCCCGTTTTGAAGTTACGCCCTTTTGAATGTATAAGTCCACAAATTCGAAGGAAATCTAAGATATTTCAACGGATTTTTATTGGCCGTGATTGTCAGAATAAATAAACCATCAAAATTTGGTTCAAAGTAGGTGTTTTTAGTCATTTCTAACCTCTGGGCAAAGTTTTAAATAAGAAGATCGTCGAAATTTTGAGTTACGCCCTTTTTGAAGTGTAACTATTAAAATTACCAATTTCAAATAGATTAATTAGACATTCTAATATCGATAATCATGTTGAAATGTTTTCAATAACACATTGCACTCACATGCCGTAGAAATCTTTCACAATTGACCGATTTTCCATAGGCTCAAGCGATAAAAGGCATTACGGAGCCAATTTTATATTGTTCTATTAGTCATATTGTTATAACCCAACTAGCTGCCCCCGGCTGTTCTGGCTAACTTTGTACTGCCCCAGAACTTAAACCTCAATTGCTGAGTAATGCACTATTAACCAATCTGTGGCACTCTAGACCACTATCAATACTTTTGTGATCATTTGTAGCATACATTATAACAATTAGATTTTTCACAAATCTATAATTAGCCGGTCTTTTCGATCTCACATACACGTAAGAGTCCTGAGTCCTAGAATACAATAGTGAAATAATTGTATAAATCAATCAACCCATTCTCAAGTCAACTCGTGAAGAATAAGTTTCAATACTTTAAATACAACTACCGAAAAGCTAAACATTACATATATTTTGCAATTGGATTAAATGGACAAATTGATTTGAAGTTTTGCGAAAAAGTTAAACGTCTTCTCAGTGAGAATCGAACTCACGACTCCCTGATCTCTAATAATCTAAATAATGCGTTCTCGGGCTAGGCATTGGATATATATATATATATAGAAAGCGTTGTGTTTGGATGGGCATCTAATTCTTCCGAAAGAGGTGCACTTTGCGAAAAAGGACCACGTGATTATCGAGCTGAAATCGAATTCAGGTTAACTTCTGCGTCAATGAGTCCTCTCATGGCGTAGGGGTAACGCACCCTAACTAAAGATCAGGGATTCGTGAGTTCGATTCTCACCGAGAAGATGTATAACTTTATCGCAAAACTTCACATCAATTTGTCCATTTAATCCAATTGCAAAATATGTGTAATGTTTAGCTTTTCGGTAGTTGTTAAACTTCCACTCGGCTGGTTAGCCGTAAACCACGATTCATAATTAAAAACAAGTACTTGAAATACGTGTGTGTGTGTGTGATACAATCCACCTCCCACTGACCGGCAGTGCTTTTATGGAAGAAAATTGTATGCATGTATTTATTGATACCCTACGATATCTTTATATCTGCAGACAATTTTAGCCCAGGAGATGAAAGGTGATAGCTCTACTGAAATTCCAACGACCCATTTCAAGAATGGCAGTAAATACACACACATTCTGAGGTCATTTTCATTTACAGTAAGCCCCGCATAAAAACACTCAGATATCAAATGGATATATGAAATGCTTTTACACTTCCCGAATCGAAAATTATATTTTCGACCCTGGCACGTATTTAGTTTCAATTTGTAATAGGTGAGCATGTAATAATAGAGTACGATTTTACCAGGATGTAAAGCTGTTTTTTTCCGTCGCCGCGCTGGGGTTACCACGAAACACTATACACTTTTTCACTGCACTAGCAGTCAAAGGATCACACACTACTGAAACAATACGCGGGTGACGCCACTTTTCTTCTTTTGTTTCCCCCCCCTGCACTCCGCGCGTAACACGATTGATCCTGACTGCATCACCCGCCCCCGCAGGAGCAAGCGTCGCAGTCAAAGGATCACACACTACTGAAACAATACGCGGGTCACGCCACTTTTCTTCTTTTGTTTCCCCCCCCTGAACTCCTCGCGTAACACGATTGATCCTGACAGTATCACTCGCCCCCGCAGGAGCAAGCGTCGCAGTCAAAGGATCACACACTACTGAAACAATATGCGGGTCACGCCACTTTTCTTCTTTTGTCCCCCCCCCCTGCACTCCGCGCGTAACACGATTGATCCTGACTGCATCACCCGCCCCCGCAGGAGCAAGCGTCGCAGTCAAAGGATCACACACTACTGAAACAATATGCGGGTCACGCCACTTTTCTTCTTTTGTCCCCCCCCCCTGCACTCCGCGCGTAACACGATTGATCCTGACTGCATCACCCGCCCCCGCAGGAGCAAGCGTCGCAGTCAAAGGATCACACACTACTGAAACAATATGCGGGTCACGCCACTTTTCTTCTTTTGTCCCCCCCCCCTGCACTCCGCGCGTAACACGATTGATCCTGACTGCATCACCCGCCCCCGCAGGAGCAAGCGTCGCAGTCAAAGGATCACACACTACTGAAACAATATGCGGGTCACGCCACTTTTCTTCTTTTGTTCCCCCCCCCCCTGCACTCCGCGCGTAACACGATTGATCCTGACTGCATCACCCGCCGCCGCAGGAGCAAGCGTCGCAGTCAAAGGATCACACACTACTGAAACAATATGCGGGTCACGCCACTTTTCTTCTTTTGTTCCCCCCCCCCCCCTGCACTCCGCGCGTAACACGATTGATCCTGACTGCATCACCCGCCCCCGCAGGAGCAAGCGTCGCAGTCAAAGGATCACACACTACTGAAACAATATGCGGGTCACGCCACTTTTCTTCTTTTGTTCCCCCCCCCCCCTGCACTCCGCGCGTAACACGATTGATCCTGACTGCATCACCCGCCGCCGCAGGAGCAAGCGTCGCAGTCAAAGGATCACACACTACTGAAACAATATGCGGGTCACGCCACTTTTCTTCTTTTGTTCCCCCCCCCCCCTGCACTCCGCGCGTAACACGATTGATCCTGACTGCATCACCCGCCGCCGCAGGAGCAAGCGTCGCAGTCAAAGGATCACACACTACTGAAACAATATGCGGGTCACGCCACTTTTCTTCTTTTGTTCCCCCCCCCCCCCCCCTGCACTCCGCGCGTAACACGATTGATCCTGACTGCATCACCCGCCGCCGCAGGAGCAAGCGTCGCAGTCAAAGGATCACACACTACTGAAACAATATGCGGGTCACGCCACTTTTCTTCTTTTGTCCCCCCCCCTGCACTCCGCGCGTAACACGATTGATCCTGACTGCATCACCCGCCCCCGCAGGAGCAAGCGTCGCAGTCAAAGGATCACACACTACTGAAACAATATGCGGGTCACGCCACTTTTCTTCTTTTGTCCCCCCCCCCTGCACTCCGCGCGTAACACGATTGATCCTGACTGCATCACCCGCCCCCGCAGGAGCAAGCGTCGCAGTCAAAGGATCACACACTACTGAAACAATATGCGGGTCACGCCACTTTTCTTCTTTTGTCCCCCCCCCCCCCCCTGCACTCCGCGCGTAACACGATTGATCCTGACTGCATCACCCGCCCCCGCAGGAGCAAGCGTCGCAGTCAAAGGATCACACACTACTGAAACAATATGCGGGTCACGCCACTTTTCTTCTTTTGTCCCCCCCCCCTGCACTCCGCGCGTAACACGATTGATCCTGACTGCATCACCCGCCCCCGCAGGAGCAAGCGTCGCAGTCAAAGGATCACACACTACTGAAACAATATGCGGGTCACGCCACTTTTCTTCTTTTGTTTCCCCCCCTGCACTCCTCGCGTAACACGATTGATCCTGACAGTATCACTCGCCCCCGCAGGAGCAAGCGTCGCAGTCAAAGGATCACACACTACTGAAACAATACGCGGGTCACGCCACTTTTCTTCTTTTGTTTCCCCCCCCTGCACTCTTCGCGTAACACGATTGATCCTGACAGTATCACTCGCCCCCGCAGGAGCAAGCGTCGCAGTCAAAGGATCACACACTACTGAAACAATATGCGGGTCACGCCACTTTTCTTCTTTTGTCCCCCCCCCCCCTGCACTCCGCGCGTAACACGATTGATCCTGACTGCATCACCCGCCCCCGCAGGAGCAAGCGTCGCAGTCAAAGGATCACACACTACTGAAACAATATGCGGGTCACGCCACTTTTCTTCTTTTGTTCCCCCCCCCCCCTGCACTCCGCGCGTAACACGATTGATCCTGACTGCATCACCCGCCCCCGCAGGAGCAAGCGTCGCAGTCAAAGGATCACACACTACTGAAACAATACGCGGGTCACGCCACTTTTCTTCTTTTGTTCTTTTGTTCTTCTTTTGTTCCCCCATCTATCTTCCATAACAGAGTTTGAATACTACACAAATTGAAGATTTATCTGTAAACTTTCATTTTTTTTTTTCTATCGCAAACTGTGCCTGTGAAGTAAAGACTCACCCGCTGCTATGATTAGTGAAGACAAACGAAAAAAAATCATACTTTGCTAAGCAAACCTTTCATAGGTGACAAAACATTTAAAATTATGCTTCCATTATATTTCAATAAATTCCATTATAATAACAGATATTCTACACTTTGCAATATAAAATTGGCTCCGTAATGTCTTATATCACTTGAGCCTATGAAAAACCAGTCAATTATGAGAGACTTTGACGCCATGTAAGTGCAATGTGTCATTGAAAACATGTGAACTTGCTTACCGGTATTAGAATGCCTAATTAATTTATTTGAAATTGGTTATTTTAATACTTAGTTACACTTCAAAAAGGGCGTAACTCAAATTTTCGACGATTTTCTCATTCAAACCATCGCCCAGAGGTTACAAATAACTAAAAACACCTACTTTGAACTAAATTTTAATGGTTTTTTTTCTTCTAATAATCGCGGTCAATAAAAATCCGTTGAAATATCTTAGATTTCCTTCGAATTTGTGGACTTATACATTTAAAAGTGCGTAACTTCAAAACGGGCCCTACGATTTTTTTGAAATTTTGCCCAGACATGCAGCTTAGCTATAGAAAACGACTGGTGAGCACAGATTTGATGGAGATTTTTTTCTGATAATAACCCAGACAACCAGAAATCGCATGAAAGTTCACGTTTCAACTCGTTTATTCATACTAATTACATCAAACCCGCAAAACACCGTGGATAAACTCGTCAGTTTGATGAGTTTCCTCGCATAAAACACTTCTTTTCTGAGTTTATTTCTACATTTTGTTTCGTTTCGTACACTCGTACAAAGTAAGTCGCATCAATTCGTAGCAGCTGTCAAATCAACATTTGTTATCATAAGTTAAGTCGCATAAGATCACAGGTTGGTTCGGTAGAATATTTATACACTCGTATTGTATGTTATTATTCATCACATAATATATGCACGCATATCGCCTCCACTTTTTTACGTAGAAGGCTTTTTCGCGACATCTTATAAGTGAAATTTTGCACATATAAAGCCTCCAGGTGATTTCATTATACATACATTTTGGTTGTCTGGGAACGGTCAGGGGAACACAGTGTTGGTGCCTTCGGCAGAGTTGTTCAGCAGATCAAGGGCTATCTGGCAGTAACACACGTATTTGGGAATTTATTCGCTAGGTGCTAATAACATTTTTTTTTTCTATGTTCTATATTTCGAAATCCTGGTAAGCTAGACCCAAGCAACAAAAGGTAATGTTTTTACTTAAGCAGCTTACTTTTTAGGTAACCGAACTTGAATTCACATAAAGTTCATTGAGGCTGGTTAAATAAAATGATGTTTACCGTAAAGCAGTAAAAATTCGAGTCGAACTATTTGTGAACTTTTAAGTGCATGATTATTTTTACCTTTCCGTGAATTAAGTTATGTAAGTATTCGTTCTGTTCTCTTCAGCAGCGATATAGTTTCTTTGGAACTCAAATTTACTAGAAGTGAACTTTTGAGTTCACTGGTTAAATAAAATCCAAACATTTGGTTTCATGGGGAAGGTTGGTGTATTCGACAAATTCTCATATCTCATGCTCGATATTTTTAACGGGTGAGTTGAAGATCACGCAGTTCAACAGCCATAATTTCATACATGAGTTCAGGGCCGGATTTACAAGTGTGGGGGCCCGGGCCATTGTCTTGTGGTGGGAAAATCCAAAGAGTCATAACAGAAAATCATCACAAAAAAAGTTTGGCATTAAGACATTTGGTGGCGCTAAGATCGACTCTATATCTATCTATATATGACCACTATTAGGTAATAGTTAAACTGATATTTGCTTTGGTTTGGCATCCAGTCTCATAAAGTTAGAGGAAAAACAGCGATTTACTAAAAGTTGTGCCATGATGTGGAAAACAATAATAAAACAATTTTCCTTGGATTTAAATACATAATGACAAAAAAAAACAGTCCTAAAAAGAAGGCGAAATACATTGCGCCGAAACGTCGGAAAATAGTAAACAGCTTTTTTTCCTTGGATTTTATGAGACTGGATGCCAAACCAAAGCAATTCTGGCAACACGGCCGTCACATGTTTGAATAGAATAGATATCCTCGCGTATACGATTCGATAAGCTTTAATTGAGAAGAGAGATTTGTTCCAATCCACGATTTATTTCCAACGGATTTGGTACATTTTACTGTGCCCTATTTATACTCCTCTACCCTATTTATGATGACAAATAACACGGAGACGCGATTCAACTCAATTTTGAATTATTTCAACGCAATTCCAAAGTTGAGCCCAATTACTCAATTTTGGCTAAATTTCCAAGGTCCCCACTAGGTAGTATGCCTTTAATTCCATTAGAAAAAAATACTCAATTTTGGGTTTCTTTAACGCAAAATTGAGTTCTTCAACCTTAACTTAAGAAAAGTCGCATTTACCCAAATTTGGCTTATTGGGCCAAAGTGCCCCCTTTGGGTAGATGCAGCTATCTCTAATTTTGACAACATTCGTGAGGAACAAAGAGAATACCGAGAGATTTTGGTTTGAAAGTATCACCGATATACCAAATTTTGGGTAAACTAAACTCAAAACTACACTATCCGTGGATATTTTTGTTCCTTACTTATTGTATGCAATTTTGTGTAAGTGTTAGTAGTGGTATTCTATTGAATGCTTTGGACTTTTCTTAAAGTGTCAGCAATAGACAGTGTAAATAATAACATCAAATACGGGTGTACGACGTTAGGCATAAATACGTTAGACATACGGAGGTTAGGCATAAGTACGATAGGCATAATGGACGTAAGGCTTAGAGAAAAGTGGGGCAAAAGTTCGAGTGGGGTAAGAGTTTCTTTTTAAGATTTCTAGCTCAATTCAAAACAAAACTTATAAATGTCATGGTGGTTCGAATGCTATTCAAGTAAGAGACTTTCACTCCAAATATCATAAAAATCGATTGAGATTTGGAAAAGTTATGGCTATTTGTTGTTTTTCGACGTGAATATTGTAATTTTTGGTCAAACTTTCGTTGCATAGAACCAATTGAAGATAAAATCTTTTTCAATATTTTATGTACGGGCGTTTCTAGGCCTATCATAAGGATGCTTTGAGGTGTATTAGTTTTTGCATACAGTGCGCATCGTACCTTCGTGCTGTGCGTACACGAATTCTCTCTGCTCTTGGAAGTTTTCTTAAAAACTACCTAAAGCAATAAAACAGTACTTTTCAGTACTATTTTTTCTACTATTGATCCCTTTACGATCCTTGTTTGGACCCGTGCCTTCGATTTTTCGTTGGACCCGTTGGCGAAAGCTAGCGGTGGTAATCCTTCTTGGACACCGTCTTGGGAAAAAACCTTTTCGAAGGTCACGTCTTCTTTCGTTTATTAATTAAACATGGTATCAACAACAAACAAAAGGAAGGGTGAATCTCTGAATTCACTACTTCCTTCCAAAAAAGTGGGTTTTAAAACTGTCACTACACGTGGCAAGAATGGAAGAAAGGACGCTTCCCCGGAATACGAACTTTCTTCCAAGGGTGAAATGAATAATTGTATCGAAATGAGCAATCAGTTCGATACTCTAGACAAATATTCCGAACACCAAATCGAAGCAGCCTCTAGCCCAGGCTCTTTGATTCAAGTGAGGAAGCAAAGAGTGCCGCCTATCGTGGTCAGTTGTTCCGAATTTGGGGGATTTAGGCAGGAGATCTTGAACTCCATTAGGGGAATCAAGGTTTCCTTCCAAATCGCAAAGAAAGGAGACTGTCGCGTTTTGCCGGAAACTCTTAAAGATCGTGAGCTTCTTCTCAAACATCTTGAAGTGAAGAAGCACAAATTTTTTACTTATGACGACAAAACTGAACGTTTGTTCAAAGTTGTCTTGAAAGGTCTCTCAAGTGACTATAAATCACCTGAAGAGATCAAAAATGGAATAAATGATTTACTTGGATTTTCCCCAGTCCAAGTAATCATTATGAAAAAGAGAACCCAATCTGGCATTGTTCGCAAAGGGCTTTCTCAAGAATATTATTTAGTTCACTTTAACAAAAAAGAACTAAATAATATTAAAGCTTTAGAAAAAGCAAAACTTTTGTTTGATGTCCGTGTGACATGGGAACATTTCCAGAAACCTGGAGGAAATTACCAGAACCCCACTCAGTGCCGTCGGTGCCAAAAGTGGGGTCATGGTACAAAAAATTGTCACATGGATGCTAAATGCATGATTTGCGGAGGTTCTTCTCACGCCAAAGACGTCTGTCCAGTGAAGGAAGATACCACCAAATTCATATGTTGTAATTGCGGGGCTAACCATAAGTCCAATTTTTGGAATTGTCCTTCACGCAAAAAGGTCATTGAGGCTCGTGCCAGGCAGATGAAAGATAATATCCGTTACGATAACGGTCGTTTCCGGAATTTGCCTGGTAGAGTATCGAACAATGCTCATTTTTCAGTTAACGATCGCTTGATCATGAATCATACCCATCAGGAAGATCATAATCATGCTCATTCACAAACAAATTTTAATCCGTCGGGTAGCCGTTCGAATCTTTCTATTTCGAATGTATCTACCCACGGTAAATCCTTTGCCGATATCGTAGCAGGAAATTCGAACTCCTCTCCTGTTCGATCCATGGGTACCCATTCTACTTGTTTCAAATCAAATGGAAAAAACCCTACCGCCACAGGTAACTCCGCTTCTTCGTCTACCGGAAATTCCAATGGGAAATCACATGACATGTCTGCCTCTGATTTTAATTTTCTAACTGAACAATTGAATCTAATGATTGATGCAATGTTCAAAGCCACCACTATGACTGAAGCAGTCCAAGTAGGTGTAAAATTTACAAATCAAATTGTTATTGGATTACGTTTTTCTAATGGATCCAAATAATAATTTAAATATTTTAAATTGGAATGCTCGTTCTCTGAATGGTAAAGAGGACGAGCTGTTTAATTTTCTTACGGTTAATAACGTGCATATAGCAGTTATTACCGAAACGTATTTAAAACCTGGATCTAAACTCAAAAGAGATCCTAACTTTTTTGTTTATCGTAATGATCGACTTGATGGGGCATGTGGGGGAGTTGCAATCATCATTCATAGGCGTATAAAACATCAACTGTTTTCATCATTTGAGACTAAAGTTTTTGAAACTTTAGGTGTTTCTGTTGAAACACAGTTTGGTAAATATACTTTCATAGCTGCCTATTTGCCTTTTCAATGCTCTGGGCAGCAAGTTAATTTGCTCCAAACTGACTTGCGTAAATTGACTCGCAATAAGTCAAAATTTTTTGTCATTGGTGACTTTAATGCCAAACATCGGTCATGGAATAATTCTCAAAGTAATTCCAACGGCAGAATTTTATTTGATGAGTGCTCTTCAGGATATTTCTCAATTCAATACCCTGATAGCCCCACATGTTTTTCCTCTTCTAGAAATCCATCTACGATTGATTTGGTCTTAACCGACTCTAGTCATCTTTGTAGCCAACTGATTACTCATGCTGATTTTGATTCTGATCATGTCCCTGTTACATTTCAAATATCCCAAGAAGCGATTCTCAATCCTATCAGCTCCACTTTCAATTATTTACGAGCCGACTGGAATATATATAAAACGTATGTTGACTCCAATCTTGATGTTAACATTTCTTTAGAAACTAAACTTGATATTGACAATGCTCTTGAAACTTTAACAAATTCCATTGTTGAAGCCCGGAGCATTGCAATTCCTAAATGTGAAGTAAAATTTGAATCCGTGATTATAGACGATGATCTTAAACTCTTGATCCGTCTTAAAAACGTGAGGAGAAGGCAATTTCAACGCACTCGCGATCCTGCTATGAAAATTATATGGCAGGATTTGCAGAAAGAAATCAAGAAACGTTTTGCTCAATTAAGAAACAAAAATTTTGAAAATAAAATTTCTCAATTGGACCCTGGCTCTAAGCCCTTTTGGAAATTATCGAAAATCTTGAAAAAACCTCAGAAGCCAATACCGGCATTGAAAGAGGTAAACAAATTATTACTAACTAATTGCGAAAAAGCTCAAAAACTTGCTATGCAGTTTGAAAGTGCGCACAATTTTAATTTAGGACTTACTAGTCCAATTGAAAATGAAGTTACTCAGGAGTTTGAAAATATTCTCAATCAAGAGAACGTTTTCGAAAATGCCTGGGAGACTGATTTGGAAGAAGTGAGAACTATTATTAAAAAATTCAAAAACATGAAAGCTCCTGGCGATGATGGAATTTTCTACATCCTCATCAAGAAACTTCCAGAAAGTAGCTTATCATTTTTAGTTGATATATTTAACAAATGTTTTCAATTAGCATATTTTCCTGACAAATGGAAAAATGCTAAGGTTGTTCCAATTTTAAAACCAGACAAAAATCCTGCAGAAGCTTCTAGCTATCATCCAATCAGTTTGCTTTCCTCCATCAGTAAACTTTTTGAAAAGGTTATTTTGAACAGAATGATGGCCCACATCAACGAAAATTCAATTTTTGCCAATGAACAGTTCGGATTCCGCCATGGACATTCGACCACTCATCAACTTTTACGTGTAACAAATTTGATCCGTTCCAACAAATCTGAAGGCTATTCTACTGGTCTTGCTCTTCTAGACATAGAAAAAGCATTCGACAGTGTTTGGCATGAAGGTTTGATTGTAAAATTAAAAATCTTTAATTTTCCAACATACATTGTTAGAATAATTCAAAGTTATCTGTCAAATCGTACACTTCAGGTTAATTATCAGAACTCCAGATCTGAAAGACTTCCTGTAAGAGCTGGTGTTCCTCAAGGCAGCATTTTGGGACCAATATTATACAATATTTTCACATCTGACTTACCTGAGCTGCCTCAGGGATGTCAAAAATCTTTGTTTGCGGATGACACAGGCCTCTCCGCCAAAGGACGAAGCCTGCGTGTCATCTGTAGTCGATTGCAAAAAAGTTTGGATATTTTTTCTTCATACTTGCAAAAATGGAAGATTTCTCCTAATGCTTCCAAAACTCAACTAATAATATTCCCACATAAACCAAAAGCTCTTTATTTGAAACCTTCAAGTAGACATGTTGTCACGATGAGAGGGGTTCCAATAAATTGGTCAGATGAAGTTAAGTATCTAGGGCTCATGCTAGATAAGAATTTAACTTTCAAAAATCACATTGAGGGCATTCAAGCCAAATGTAATATATATGTAAAATGTCTCTATCCCCTTATTAATAGAAAATCAAAACTTTGTCTTAAGAACAAGCTGTTGATATTCAAACAAATTTTCAGGCCAGCCATGTTGTATGCTGTACCAATATGGACTAGCTGTTGTAATACCAGGAAGAAAGCTCTGCAGAGAATTCAAAATAAAATTTTGAAAATGATTCTGAGGCTTCCTCCCTGGTATAGTACCAATGAGTTACATAGAATATCCAATGTTGAAACATTGGAACAAATGTCAAATACAATCATTAATAATTTCAGGCAAAAATCGTTACAATCTTCTATTGCCACGATTAATGCGTTATATGTTTAGGTTAAGTTAGGTTAAGTATATTAAAAACGTTTTTTTTTCTCTTATAAGCAGGTGAAATCAACTCACCTGTAAAAAAACTGAACTGCTACGGCAAATAAAATGTAATATGTTGTTAACAAAATGTTAATTAAATCTTAAATTTGTTTTACCAAATTAGGATGATAGTGTTGTCAAATAACACAGAACACCTAGATATAAGAAATGAATGTAATGTTTGGAATGATACTAATAAAGAAATTAAAAAAAAAAAAAAAAAAAAAAAAAAAAAAAAAAAAAAAAAAAAAAAAAAAAAAAAAAAAAAAAAAAAAAAGTTTTTGCATAAATGCTTGGAAACAATTTCTGGCCCATAGTGGGGCAAAAGTTCGAATCAGCGGGGCAAAAGTTCGACCCATGTATAAAACCACGGAAAAATTTGCAAAGTACCTCAAATCTACATATCATCTTCAAATTCAGCTGAATTAGTCTGATCGTGCGAAAAATGTCACCAAAATTTTACATTTTCACTAAGTTTTGCGAAAAACTGCTATTTTTGAGTATATTACAATTAACCCTGTTTTGGGCAATTTTTTCATGAAAATTTAGTGTGTATTTTTCGACAAACATAAGTTTACGGCTGGTGTAAAGGGTGCCTGTCATAAAAGAATCGATATTTTGTGTTTTAGCCAGCGAACTTTTGCCCCCCACTTGATTCGAACTCTTACCCCACCGATGGGGCAAAAGTTCGTTTAAGACAATCAATTTTGAAATCGATATTACTAAAAATAGGTAAATATTTTGACACAAGTTTGTTCAGCAAAATAATATCCAATATGTTGAAGGTTCACTGTATGGTATTTGTTTTGTTTCAACTGCTATTGTTTTCCTGGAAACTTTGGTTATACCACTAAGATCGAACTTTTGCCCCACCTTACTCTACTTTTCAAAATAGAATCATTTTAGCGATTGGCTGACTTATTTGGTTCTTGTAAAGGGCTTTATGGGGAAAAGCGTGCTTCGCGAAGTGGTTGCCAGTCGCTTTATAGTTGCAAATCCACTGAAACTATTTAAATCAATCGATTAGGAGTACTGATCTTATGTATCATTTTTATTGGATTAATATGCTGTTCTTTTGAGTTATTTAATTTCAGTAAATAAAAGCATTATTGCTAACATTTATTTTTCATCAGATATTCTGCATTTTTGCAATCAAAGGCTGTTCTTAATACAGTGGGATTCCGTTTTTGGCATGCTCCATTTTTGGCACCCCCCGATTTTGGCAACATTTTTGAATTTCATTGAAATCTGTAAATATTTGTGAATATTATTGTGTCTGCTGATTTAGTCATTTGAATGGCAAGTCAACTGCACACCGACTACATTCCTAATCTCTAATTTTGACAACATTCGTGAGGAACAAAGAGAATACCGAGAGATTTTGGTTTGAAAGTATCACCGATATACCAAATTTTGGGTAAACTAAACTCAAAACTACACTATCCGTGGATATTTTTGTTCCTTACTTATTGTATGCAATTTTGTGTAAGTGTTAGTAGTGGTATTCTATTGAATGCTTTGGACTTTTCTTAAAGTGTCAGCAATAGACAGTGTAAATAATAACATCAAATACGGGTGTACGACGTTAGGCATAAATACGTTAGACATACGGAGGTTAGGCATAAGTACGATAGGCATAATGGACGTAAGGCTTAGAGAAAAGTGGGGCAAAAGTTCGAGTGGGGTAAGAGTTTCTTTTTAAGATTTCTAGCTCAATTCAAAACAAAACTTATAAATGTCATGGTGGTTCGAATGCTATTCAAGTAAGAGACTTTCACTCCAAATATCATAAAAATCGATTGAGATTTGGAAAAGTTATGGCTATTTGTTGTTTTTCGACGTGAATATTGTAATTTTTGGTCAAACTTTCGTTGCATAGAACCAATTGAAGATAAAATCTTTTTCAATATTTTATGTACGGGCGTTTCTAGGCCTATCATAAGGATGCTTTGAGGTGTATTAGTTTTTGCATACAGTGCGCATCGTACCTTCGTGCTGTGCGTACACGAATTCTCTCTGCTCTTGGAAGTTTTCTTAAAAACTACCTAAAGCAATAAAACAGTACTTTTCAGTACTATTTTTTCTACTATTGATCCCTTTACGATCCTTGTTTGGACCCGTGCCTTCGATTTTTCGTTGGACCCGTTGGCGAAAGCTAGCGGTGGTAATCCTTCTTGGACACCGTCTTGGGAAAAAACCTTTTCGAAGGTCACGTCTTCTTTCGTTTATTAATTAAACATGGTATCAACAACAAACAAAAGGAAGGGTGAATCTCTGAATTCACTACTTCCTTCCAAAAAAGTGGGTTTTAAAACTGTCACTACACGTGGCAAGAATGGAAGAAAGGACGCTTCCCCGGAATACGAACTTTCTTCCAAGGGTGAAATGAATAATTGTATCGAAATGAGCAATCAGTTCGATACTCTAGACAAATATTCCGAACACCAAATCGAAGCAGCCTCTAGCCCAGGCTCTTTGATTCAAGTGAGGAAGCAAAGAGTGCCGCCTATCGTGGTCAGTTGTTCCGAATTTGGGGGATTTAGGCAGGAGATCTTGAACTCCATTAGGGGAATCAAGGTTTCCTTCCAAATCGCAAAGAAAGGAGACTGTCGCGTTTTGCCGGAAACTCTTAAAGATCGTGAGCTTCTTCTCAAACATCTTGAAGTGAAGAAGCACAAATTTTTTACTTATGACGACAAAACTGAACGTTTGTTCAAAGTTGTCTTGAAAGGTCTCTCAAGTGACTATAAATCACCTGAAGAGATCAAAAATGGAATAAATGATTTACTTGGATTTTCCCCAGTCCAAGTAATCATTATGAAAAAGAGAACCCAATCTGGCATTGTTCGCAAAGGGCTTTCTCAAGAATATTATTTAGTTCACTTTAACAAAAAAGAACTAAATAATATTAAAGCTTTAGAAAAAGCAAAACTTTTGTTTGATGTCCGTGTGACATGGGAACATTTCCAGAAACCTGGAGGAAATTACCAGAACCCCACTCAGTGCCGTCGGTGCCAAAAGTGGGGTCATGGTACAAAAAATTGTCACATGGATGCTAAATGCATGATTTGCGGAGGTTCTTCTCACGCCAAAGACGTCTGTCCAGTGAAGGAAGATACCACCAAATTCATATGTTGTAATTGCGGGGCTAACCATAAGTCCAATTTTTGGAATTGTCCTTCACGCAAAAAGGTCATTGAGGCTCGTGCCAGGCAGATGAAAGATAATATCCGTTACGATAACGGTCGTTTCCGGAATTTGCCTGGTAGAGTATCGAACAATGCTCATTTTTCAGTTAACGATCGCTTGATCATGAATCATACCCATCAGGAAGATCATAATCATGCTCATTCACAAACAAATTTTAATCCGTCGGGTAGCCGTTCGAATCTTTCTATTTCGAATGTATCTACCCACGGTAAATCCTTTGCCGATATCGTAGCAGGAAATTCGAACTCCTCTCCTGTTCGATCCATGGGTACCCATTCTACTTGTTTCAAATCAAATGGAAAAAACCCTACCGCCACAGGTAACTCCGCTTCTTCGTCTACCGGAAATTCCAATGGGAAATCACATGACATGTCTGCCTCTGATTTTAATTTTCTAACTGAACAATTGAATCTAATGATTGATGCAATGTTCAAAGCCACCACTATGACTGAAGCAGTCCAAGTAGGTGTAAAATTTACAAATCAAATTGTTATTGGATTACGTTTTTCTAATGGATCCAAATAATAATTTAAATATTTTAAATTGGAATGCTCGTTCTCTGAATGGTAAAGAGGACGAGCTGTTTAATTTTCTTACGGTTAATAACGTGCATATAGCAGTTATTACCGAAACGTATTTAAAACCTGGATCTAAACTCAAAAGAGATCCTAACTTTTTTGTTTATCGTAATGATCGACTTGATGGGGCATGTGGGGGAGTTGCAATCATCATTCATAGGCGTATAAAACATCAACTGTTTTCATCATTTGAGACTAAAGTTTTTGAAACTTTAGGTGTTTCTGTTGAAACACAGTTTGGTAAATATACTTTCATAGCTGCCTATTTGCCTTTTCAATGCTCTGGGCAGCAAGTTAATTTGCTCCAAACTGACTTGCGTAAATTGACTCGCAATAAGTCAAAATTTTTTGTCATTGGTGACTTTAATGCCAAACATCGGTCATGGAATAATTCTCAAAGTAATTCCAACGGCAGAATTTTATTTGATGAGTGCTCTTCAGGATATTTCTCAATTCAATACCCTGATAGCCCCACATGTTTTTCCTCTTCTAGAAATCCATCTACGATTGATTTGGTCTTAACCGACTCTAGTCATCTTTGTAGCCAACTGATTACTCATGCTGATTTTGATTCTGATCATGTCCCTGTTACATTTCAAATATCCCAAGAAGCGATTCTCAATCCTATCAGCTCCACTTTCAATTATTTACGAGCCGACTGGAATATATATAAAACGTATGTTGACTCCAATCTTGATGTTAACATTTCTTTAGAAACTAAACTTGATATTGACAATGCTCTTGAAACTTTAACAAATTCCATTGTTGAAGCCCGGAGCATTGCAATTCCTAAATGTGAAGTAAAATTTGAATCCGTGATTATAGACGATGATCTTAAACTCTTGATCCGTCTTAAAAACGTGAGGAGAAGGCAATTTCAACGCACTCGCGATCCTGCTATGAAAATTATATGGCAGGATTTGCAGAAAGAAATCAAGAAACGTTTTGCTCAATTAAGAAACAAAAATTTTGAAAATAAAATTTCTCAATTGGACCCTGGCTCTAAGCCCTTTTGGAAATTATCGAAAATCTTGAAAAAACCTCAGAAGCCAATACCGGCATTGAAAGAGGTAAACAAATTATTACTAACTAATTGCGAAAAAGCTCAAAAACTTGCTATGCAGTTTGAAAGTGCGCACAATTTTAATTTAGGACTTACTAGTCCAATTGAAAATGAAGTTACTCAGGAGTTTGAAAATATTCTCAATCAAGAGAACGTTTTCGAAAATGCCTGGGAGACTGATTTGGAAGAAGTGAGAACTATTATTAAAAAATTCAAAAACATGAAAGCTCCTGGCGATGATGGAATTTTCTACATCCTCATCAAGAAACTTCCAGAAAGTAGCTTATCATTTTTAGTTGATATATTTAACAAATGTTTTCAATTAGCATATTTTCCTGACAAATGGAAAAATGCTAAGGTTGTTCCAATTTTAAAACCAGACAAAAATCCTGCAGAAGCTTCTAGCTATCATCCAATCAGTTTGCTTTCCTCCATCAGTAAACTTTTTGAAAAGGTTATTTTGAACAGAATGATGGCCCACATCAACGAAAATTCAATTTTTGCCAATGAACAGTTCGGATTCCGCCATGGACATTCGACCACTCATCAACTTTTACGTGTAACAAATTTGATCCGTTCCAACAAATCTGAAGGCTATTCTACTGGTCTTGCTCTTCTAGACATAGAAAAAGCATTCGACAGTGTTTGGCATGAAGGTTTGATTGTAAAATTAAAAATCTTTAATTTTCCAACATACATTGTTAGAATAATTCAAAGTTATCTGTCAAATCGTACACTTCAGGTTAATTATCAGAACTCCAGATCTGAAAGACTTCCTGTAAGAGCTGGTGTTCCTCAAGGCAGCATTTTGGGACCAATATTATACAATATTTTCACATCTGACTTACCTGAGCTGCCTCAGGGATGTCAAAAATCTTTGTTTGCGGATGACACAGGCCTCTCCGCCAAAGGACGAAGCCTGCGTGTCATCTGTAGTCGATTGCAAAAAAGTTTGGATATTTTTTCTTCATACTTGCAAAAATGGAAGATTTCTCCTAATGCTTCCAAAACTCAACTAATAATATTCCCACATAAACCAAAAGCTCTTTATTTGAAACCTTCAAGTAGACATGTTGTCACGATGAGAGGGGTTCCAATAAATTGGTCAGATGAAGTTAAGTATCTAGGGCTCATGCTAGATAAGAATTTAACTTTCAAAAATCACATTGAGGGCATTCAAGCCAAATGTAATATATATGTAAAATGTCTCTATCCCCTTATTAATAGAAAATCAAAACTTTGTCTTAAGAACAAGCTGTTGATATTCAAACAAATTTTCAGGCCAGCCATGTTGTATGCTGTACCAATATGGACTAGCTGTTGTAATACCAGGAAGAAAGCTCTGCAGAGAATTCAAAATAAAATTTTGAAAATGATTCTGAGGCTTCCTCCCTGGTATAGTACCAATGAGTTACATAGAATATCCAATGTTGAAACATTGGAACAAATGTCAAATACAATCATTAATAATTTCAGGCAAAAATCGTTACAATCTTCTATTGCCACGATTAATGCGTTATATGTTTAGGTTAAGTTAGGTTAAGTATATTAAAAACGTTTTTTTTCTCTTATAAGCAGGTGAAATCAACTCACCTGTAAAAAAACTGAACTGCTACGGCAAATAAAATGTAATATGTTGTTAACAAAATGTTAATTAAATCTTAAATTTGTTTTACCAAATTAGGATGATAGTGTTGTCAAATAACACAGAACACCTAGATATAAGAAATGAATGTAATGTTTGGAATGATACTAATAAAGAAATTAAAAAAAAAAAAAAAAAAAAAAAAAAAAAAAAAAAAAAAAAAAAAAAAAAAAAAAGTTTTTGCATAAATGCTTGGAAACAATTTCTGGCCCATAGTGGGGCAAAAGTTCGAATCAGCGGGGCAAAAGTTCGACCCATGTATAAAACCACGGAAAAATTTGCAAAGTACCTCAAATCTACATATCATCTTCAAATTCAGCTGAATTAGTCTGATCGTGCGAAAAATGTCACCAAAATTTTACATTTTCACTAAGTTTTGCGAAAAACTGCTATTTTTGAGTATATTACAATTAACCCTGTTTTGGGCAATTTTTTCATGAAAATTTAGTGTGTATTTTTCGACAAACATAAGTTTACGGCTGGTGTAAAGGGTGCCTGTCATAAAAGAATCGATATTTTGTGTTTTAGCCAGCGAACTTTTGCCCCCCACTTGATTCGAACTCTTACCCCACCGATGGGGCAAAAGTTCGTTTAAGACAATCAATTTTGAAATCGATATTACTAAAAATAGGTAAATATTTTGACACAAGTTTGTTCAGCAAAATAATATCCAATATGTTGAAGGTTCACTGTATGGTATTTGTTTTGTTTCAACTGCTATTGTTTTCCTGGAAACTTTGGTTATACCACTAAGATCGAACTTTTGCCCCACCTTACTCTACTTTTCAAAATAGAATCATTTTAGCGATTGGCTGACTTATTTGGTTCTTGTAAAGGGCTTTATGGGGAAAAGCGTGCTTCGCGAAGTGGTTGCCAGTCGCTTTATAGTTGCAAATCCACTGAAACTATTTAAATCAATCGATTAGGAGTACTGATCTTATGTATCATTTTTATTGGATTAATATGCTGTTCTTTTGAGTTATTTAATTTCAGTAAATAAAAGCATTATTGCTAACATTTATTTTTCATCAGATATTCTGCATTTTTGCAATCAAAGGCTGTTCTTAATACAGTGGGATTCCGTTTTTGGCATGCTCCATTTTTGGCACCCCCCGATTTTGGCAACATTTTTGAATTTCATTGAAATCTGTAAATATTTGTGAATATTATTGTGTCTGCTGATTTAGTCATTTGAATGGCAAGTCAACTGCACACCGACTACATTCCAGAGCTCTATTGTCGCCGATATTCCCTCAAATCCCATCAACTACTAAGGGATTTTTTACGTGCCTATTTACTTCGGGATGGTCATTGGTCATGCATTCGCAATGTTCCATGAGGCCATTAATCTCCATCAGTATCTAAACTAGAGAAAAACCTCTTTTCTCAGGCATTCTTACTGAATGAACAGCCCACAATAGTCTGCCAGTAGGTGATACACTTAATGAATCCACTTTTCTTCAGATTTGAAACACTTGAACAAAGCACAAGCACTGACACAAGAGCAACAAGAAGTCTATGACTTCACAGAGTTTTAACCATAAATTTCATCTCACTATTTTGTATTTCATTTTTTTATATTATTTCGAAGTGCCGTTTAATACCGCCACCATGACAAATGTGCGCACAGTCCAAGCAACATTTTATTAAATTAATTAACTCATTACGCGTGGTAAAGATGGACAAATTATGGGTGAAATTATGAAAAAAATCCACGTGCTTCGGCTGGGATTCAAACCCAGAACTCTTGTATGCTAGACGAGCGCTTTACCAACTAAGCTACCGAGCCACTTGGTGACCCAATAACTGAGTTTTTTTTTTATAATTTCACCCATAATTTTTCCATCTTTACCACGCGTAATGAGTTAATTAATTTAATAACCATGCGGATTGGATTACCGAACAGCTCAATATAAGTGTCAATTTATATTTAACATTTTATTGTCAATAACATCAGTGAAACGTGCGATAAATACGATTGAGAGTGTTTAAATGTTTTGTCTGTAGTATTAGTGTGTATATTGATCTTTCTGCGGCAACTATTTAGAGCTACATTTCATAATTGTAACAGATTAAGTAAGACGTTAGATTTGTTAAGAGACGATCCTACATTATATAAAATATTTTTTTATCGAGAGTATGGGCCTCATAAAATAATCATTAGGATCTTTATAAACTGGGTCTATGAGTTTCCTAGCTAACCCTGGAAAAACCTTAGGGGATTCTTGGTTTTAGGGAACTTCTTAGAAATTTCAACGTATTTTTGGAGATGTCTGCATGTTCCTAATGGACACTGAGGGTTTTTGCGGAATCCTGAGAATGTATAGTTGGATATTGAAGATTATGTCCAATATCTGATGCCCAATAAACTCTTAAGATTTCTAGGGCGTACTGTGAAATCCTAGCGAGATAATGGATTTTTAGGGGTATTTTGTGTAGGTCTGGCAAAATGTTGTAGATTTTGAGAAGGTGGTTTCCTGTGGCATTCGGTTAGTGATAATGGTAGCCTAAGAATAATGAATTTTTGAAAATTCTCATCGGAGACCTGAGAATTTTCAGCAATATCGAGGCGAAACCCTAAGCGAGATCTTGAGAATTTTAAGCGTGATTCTGCGGATTCTTACCAATATTCTTCAGAGTCCTAGCGTAGATTCCTTACAAATACCCGAAAATTCCTATCAGGCTCTTGAGATTTCAAAGCAGCATCCTGTAATATGCTTGTTTATGTTTGTGCTTTTGACTGCTGTAAACCATTCCTTATGAGATGATTTGCTTTAACAGAAAAATAAATTTATTCTAAACTCACCAAAGTTTGTCAAATTTTACGCTAGAGCCCAAAAGTTGAACTGATTTTTAATTTTCATTAAATTGTATAAAAAAAACTCATGCAGTTTTGTAATACTCATCGCCTTTGTTTTGTAAGTACGTCTTTGAAAAAATACGGTAATACATTTTTTCATGTTTGTATTCTCACAAAGTTTCAAGGAAAAGTCCAATCTTTGAACAAATGTCACTCATGCGATTATTGATTTTACATGACCCACATATACAAATAGCGTAGATAAAGCTTTTAAAAAATCATTGAAGCGATAAAAACTATGTAGAATGTTTGCCATAATCAACATTACGGGGTTATAGAATCGTAGCATAGTCCACCCCTCCGGAAATCTGCTTCGAGCAGAACCATTCCGAAGTCCCGGTGCCTTATGATTCCACAAGGATGATGCAATAACATTCTAATGATGTTTTCAAAAATAATAGTTGAAAAATAATATTTACAAAATGGGTTCCGATTTTAGCATGGTTCCGTTTTTGGCAACTGAAAATTTCGACTTTGTTGCCAAAAACGGAATCCCACTGTAGTTTTATTATCTCTGTTTCTGATGGATGTAAGAGCTGCTCAAATAATTTCAAATTTTCCTCTCTTTCATATTATGCTTTTCCTTCGTGTCATTATATTATAATAGTAATTGGCAGTCATTATATTAATATTATAAAATTCATACCAAACTGATTGCTAGCTTGTAATCAATTGAAAATTAGTAAAAAAAAAATATTGCCAGAAAAGGCAAAATAAGTGTTTTCACAACACTAGGTTGATGAGCTAGCTCTGAGTGGCAATGTACGCCAAGAACATCACCAGAAAATTACAATTTAAGATGGTATTACCAATCATGTTGATAATGGGATCATAACTTTTCAGAGCAATATAACTCATATAAATGTAATTTACACACGAAAACAAATTAAACTTCAATTGAACATCGAGAAAATTACTGATAATTTAGGAAATTGCGACATTTTCATTCTAAAAGTTACTAACGCGTAAAATATCTACTTCAGACACCCACCCACCTCTCTAGAAAGGCTCGTGTACGCAGAATTTTATGCCTAACATCCTTTTGCCTACCGTCTTTATGCCTAATAGGGGTAGTAGGGGCGGTTGAAAACTGCAAAAAAAAACTGTAATTTCATCTGAAATAATCTGCAACCCCAAAGCTGACAAGACAATGAAGCAATACGCATGCTGTAAGTCAATGTTTTAAACTCAAATAAAAATAAATAAGTGAAGTTCGAAAAAACTGCCCATATTGCCCCGAATGGCTCTTTAAATTTCATCATTTTAGAATGATGATGTTTGACTGTAAGAATTTTCTTCAAAATTCAAACTTTTTGCAAAGAGTGCAATTAAATACTAATGACTTTTAAGTGTAGTGAAAACAATAATTGAATTTTATGATTAAATAAGATAATTTTACAGCCAAAAATAGGGTGCTCATTTCATTCCATCTGTAAAATATCGACATGGAAAATGACAAATTTTGAAAAATCACTCATTCATTGGTGAACTTTATAAAACAATAGACTGATGCAAATTTCGAAGTTTTTGGTCCGCTATGTTTAAACGGTGTCAATTATGATGAAAATTATTCTCTCAAAATTTAAAGTGATTTAGAAGAAATTTGGTTGTGCACACGCCATGTAAAGTTTATATGGCTTTTGTGTTCAGTCCTCTGACTGCTTGTAATAATAATTTATGGAAAACTGAACATACTCTTCTCATGTGAAATCTTCCCAGCTACAACTTCGCCGAAACCCACATTTTGATGGGACGTAAGGATAATTCTTTATTACTGATAACAAAGTCTTAATCATGCTGAAATGATCAATCAATTTTATTCAGAGCCACACTGCTTTTTTTGCTGTAGAACGTAGTAGCCTGCATTACTTTGATCCATACTACCCGCCAGGAAAATATGAGTGGGCTTCATATCCGTGCGGTTAGCGGCGTCAGTCGTTTAGGCGTATTGTGCTACGGAGTGTGGGTTCGATTCCCGCCCCAGTCGGAGAAAACTTTTCGTCAAACGAAAAATTCTTCATTGGTCCACTGGTCGTTCCGTGTGTCCATTGTCTAATGTTAGTTATGTTCAATCTGTGCAGCCTATGGCTGAAGACGGTGTAGTTTTTTTTAAACCATTGTTGCCTGCCGAGCAGATGGTTAAGCATGCAAAATGCAAACCTTCTTTATGATGATGAATAGCAGACGTTCAATTGAAATGTGGTCTTAGGCAAAGTTGTAGCTGAAAAGATTTCACATGTGAAGAATTTGTTCACTTTCCAAAAAATATTATGACGAAGAGATAGAGGGCTGTACACAAAAGGTTGGCGTTTCCCATAGTAATCTTCAAATGGCGTGTGCACAGTCAATTTTCTTCCGAATCGTTTCAAACTTTGGGATGATGCTATTTACTATAATAAAAATTGTTTAAACATAGGGGAGCCAAAAATTCAAAATTTGCATCACTTTAATAAAACAACGTATATCATACGGATCTTGTTTATTGATCTAAAGATTGTTGGAAATCATGCAAAAATCCGAAGAATCCATAATTCAGCACCATGTGCTGAAACATCTATCGACTTTTCCTCAATGTGGCCAAACTGCCGCACTTTCCCCTAATCAATTGTATGCATAACAATGTTGATGCGAGAGAAAGGTAAGTAAATTGTTCAGCGAATTGTAATGTTTCGTTCCTTTTCAACAGTGATCACGGTATGTTTAAATGATCCTAAAGGCAAGTACAGTGAGAATTAGAAATGTGCGGATTGGAACCTAAGCATGAGGCATGTTCGTCTGTCGGGCTTACTGATGGCCTCAACATCTACCACTGGATTAGCAGACATATAAAGCAATTGTAAAAATCGATGATCTGGCAACACTGATGTGAAATCCAAGACTGACTATAATATCAACTGGGGAATTCGGACATTTTAACTTAAAGACGCAATTTATCAGGATTGGCTTAAAACACCTTGAGGATTTACACTCGCGTTCCCACTGGAAATCTCTATGGCTCAATTTGAAGGCAATGAGTTCATTTTATTTCCTAGGGGAAGATCCTCCAGTACCGGACAGCACCCAATACCGGACACCGTCGAAAAATTGAGAAATCATGGTCCAATCAAGATGGCGTATCAGAAGAAAATGCCATTATAGAGAGGAATGGTTGCATAGAATAACATTGTTTTTGGAAAAACAAAGATGCTTGAAAACCGATAAAATAAACTTATTTAATACTTATTTTGAATAAAGAAAAATAATTTTGATCTCCCAGGAATGATGGAAAATCATCATAATTTGAAAATGAGAATGTCTTTTTTTCCATATTGGAACTAAATATTGTCAAACTACAATTTTGGTCTAGCACCTCCTGTCCCCCAGTTTCGGACAGCTTCATTTGTTACATGATATCTTTGTAATTTTTGCGCCAATGTCTTCAAGTTTATTCATGTTTCATGGATTTTATTGATCATGGTATCAAATACGCAATAAAAATAAGGAGAAAAAGAATTCAGAACAACACGTAAAATATGATATTTTTCATCATATATGAAAGAAGTTTTTTGATGAACCACTTGCGCACTAACTAAACCTCAAGTTATTCGTGTGAATGTTGCAAGTTCATTAAATTGGCAGTAAAATACTTATCCTAGAGAAAAACATTCAATGATGTACAAATTGACAGAATTCGAGGCATTTCCAGATCGTATCCGGTATTGGGTGCCTCATTTTAATATTGGTCAATTTTGTACTAAACTACATCATCAACATGCATGTCAAAATTCATATTTAAATTTTCATATTTATTTTTGTACGCTACAAAAACGATAATATTTATCATAAATAGGCACCTAGGCCGTATAAAATAAATAGTTTTTGAAATACGAATTTAGCGGATTAGGTGTCCGATACTGGGGGATCTCCCCCTATGTGTTTTGGCGAAAACATATTTTAAATTTGGTTTACTGAACATTTACTTGTAATTATTAGAAAATGTCCCAGCTTAAACTTCCTAAAATTACACTGAAACATGGGTATTTTATTCAACATTGGAAACCGGTAAGGTATTTGAACCGTAATCTCATGATCTCTGAATACCACTTGCAGAATTTTGGGAGAAAAATCAGAAAACTATTTAAAACTATTAAAGCAAAAGTTTGGGTTCACCCCTGAATATGATGTATCGTGCAAAACTTGGGGATCATTTTATATCAATTATATACGCCCTATTATCCACGTTTAAATAAACCACACACCTTCAAATCAGTTGTAAAATGGACAAGATATTGACCAACATGGTTTGCATGCGTCTAGGGTGACCCCAAATTTTGCACGATAACTTGAATAACTGTAATAAATATTTTGAATAGTTTTCAGATTTTCCGCCAAAATTTCGCACCTTGAGAGTTTTTGTTCACTTTTTGCGAATCCCTTAGAATTTGGGGGGAATTGATATAAGAATGGATTACCGTAAAGTCACCAGTCATCGTGCGGCCTCCATACACCGTGCACATATACAGATTCCTGCAGCATATTCATAAAAATTATACAAATTATTGTTTTGTTAGCAAAATAATACAAAACTGAAGAAATGAAGTAGTTCTTGTCACAATGCTTTTTGAAAAAAATGGTTTATGTAGTTAAAATCATGTGAATTCTGTTTAAAATTGAGATTTCTTAACACTCTTAGTAGAAACGCCAAAAATTCACATTTTTCATTCTAACGTTAGAGTATCAAATATTCCATAATTTTAACAAGTTTCCGCTGTGGATACTACAAGCAAGATGTATTTCATTGTATGAGGAATGAGATTTTATGCAATTTTTTTTATTGTGTTTCAGTCGAAACCCAAATGCACGGTGAATGGATTCTTCTCAATATGTATGGTTCCTATTATCGTGCATTAGTATCAAAGGCATGAAATTATTGGGTAATTTTAGATGTATTGTTATGTCGTGATTTAACTACTTTATATTCAGTTTTTGTGCGAATATGGAATGGTTTGGACAATACATTCAAACCCACTATAACGATTTAAATGAAAAATTAATAATTTAGCCATATATTATACTTTCCATGGCTTTTATTGTAAATAACGATTTGAATACTCTTGAAAATGAATGCGCAAACTACTAGCGACATAGTTATTCCACCAACAACGTTTCTTTAAGATACAAAATTATATCATGACGAAAACAATACGCACGGTGAATGGTGCATCAATGTGCAATGAAAATGGTGACATAGAACGGTATTTGTTAACATGATTTTTGAGTATTTTTTGTTATGCATCACTAGTTTTAGATTTTTCCCTGAAATATGGTATAAATGTACGCTTCGAAGTGGTATTCTAGTACGCTTAAAATTATTTGGAAAAGTTATACAATTTTTTGAAGTCCAGATTTTTTTTAAATGCACGGTGAATGGTAGTTTGACGGTACCTGTTTCGCTTATGTTCACATGTTGATTCAGAAAATTCGTTCAAGAATGCTGATAAAGAACGCATTGAAAACAGTAGCGTAGCTAGGGGGGTGCGGTGGGTGCGGTCCGCACCGGGCCCCGAGCTCCTGGGGGCCCCAAAATCGCAGGGCGGATTTCTCATAATATAAAAAGTTCGACATAGCTTGTTGGAAATTGATAATTTGTAAGATCCCAAAAGGATAATGAACATGACAAGCATAATTTGTTGAGGAGACTAGGATCAGCGATGTACAGGGGCCCCTTGATTATCCATTATTTTTAATACTTTAGAGCTAGGTTCAGAATGGGTCGAGGGGCCTGAGGGACCATGGCTTTGGGCCCCCACAGTTTAGGGGCCTACACAATTTGTTTTGTAATATGTTTTCCTTGATATTGTTCAATCGATTGCACTCATGAGAAAACTGAGACTTCGATAAGCGGCGTCGGTGGCGTAGTGGTAAGCGTGATGGCCTCTCACCCAGTCGATCGGGTATCAATTCCCGTCGACGCCGTCAGGGATTTCTGAGGCATAAATTCGGAAGGGAAGTAAAGCCGTTGGTCCCGGCCCATGTGTTGATGAGTTCGATATGTAAGGTCTCACCCAGACAACCAGAAATCGCATGAAAGTTCACGTTACAACTCGTTTATTCATACTAATTACATCAAATTCGCTAAACACCGTGGATAAACTCGTCAGATTGATGAGTTTCCTCGCATAAAACACTTCTTTTCTGAGTTCATTTGTACATTTTGTTTCGTCCCGTACACACGTACAAAGTAAGTCGGATCAATCCGTAGCAGCTGTCAAATCATCATTTGTTATCATAAGTTAAGTCGCATAATATTGCAGGTTAGTTCGGTAGAATATTTATACACTCGCATTATATGTTATTATTCATCACATACTATATGCACGCATATCGCCTCCCCTTTTGTACGTAGAAGGCCGTTTCGCAACATCTCATAAGTGAAATTTTGCACATATAGAGCCTCCAGGTGATTTCGTTATACGTACATTTTGGTTGTCTGGGCAGGAGTGTGTTGAGGCCTCCCTGAGCGTCCGTGTTTAGGCTCAGCACCAGAACTAGGCTGAAGTAAATCTACAACAATGAACATGAATTCTTATTTCAAATCAAATCTACCTAAGTTTGTAGGCCTCCAAAAATCAAGAGCATTGGTGAGCTTTGAGCTTGTACACATTTTCCTACGATCTGAACCATTATCATTGTTTTTCATATCAGAAATGATACAGATACCTTCTCAATATGATAAATGAGTAAAGGCCTAGAAGTTTAAAGTTTTTAGATTTCAAAATATTTTCAAAATAATAAATTTTGTAAAATGTGTAAGTCAAAGATTTTGATTTTTATTAAAATATTTAGACTGATGCAAATACCTCAGATAAATGGAAATCGTTTGGAATTTGCCCTTCATTTTTTTTTTCAGTGAGCCCTTATTTATAACTACAAGTACCAGTTTTTTAAGCATTCTTTTAAATATTCTAGCAAAATTTCTTCTAAGATTTCGATTACCTAAAGTTCCGAAAAAATTCAAGAATTTAAGGAGTTTCGACAGAGTTCAAGAAGTTCCAGATTTTTACTGCAGAAAAATCTGTGCATGTTTTATTTTTCAAAGCATTGAAAAAATTTCTCTAGGGATACCTCTATAAGTTTCGCTGAGAATTCCTCATAAAATAACATAACATAGCCTGCTTGATCTACATAAAAAACCTCAATAATGAATTTATCAGTAATTAGCATAATACTAGAATATCTGAAATTTGTCCAGCGATTTCATCAGATATATAATAAATATGTTCCAAGAATTTTTCACGAGAGTTCAAGAAGTTCAACTAGGAATACCCCTAAGCATACTACTTAATACACACTAAAAAAATACAGATTACGGTGAAATTTCACCGTAATCTCAACAGCTGAAGGTTCGGTGAAAAATCACCGAACAATCTGTAAAATCGCTGAACAAAATCATGAAGAAAAACAAGAAAATGGTTCGACCGGGAATCGAACTCTTGACCTACCGATCAGGAAGCAGGCTTGCTACCACTAAGCCAGCTTTCACTGCTTGTTAGTGGTGTGCAAAAACTGAAACAAAAGGAAGATCAAGCGGCTGTTGCAAGATTTCACAGAAGTTCGGTGAAAAAAATGCTTTTACCGAACTGTTCGTTAGTATTTCACAGGATTACATTAAAATGGTTTGTTTCATGGATTTTTTTTCCGGTAAAATAGTAGATTTCACCGATTTTCTCCGGTAAAATAGCCGATTTCACGGATTTTGTCGGTAAAATAATAGATATCACTGGAAAATCTGTGTTTTTATTGTTTACAGTTCAAATTCGGTGATTTATTTCACAGGATACTGCGATTTATTTTAAGTGTGTACAAAAAGTTATTCAAGAATTTCTCTAAAGATCCTTTTAAACCGAAACATATAGCAACTTCTGAGGCAAACGCTTTACATATATATTTTTTTTTAAATCCACAAGACGTAGCAAGAAAAACTATTTCCTGGATGAAATTCTAATAACGCCCTGGTATGGGTGATTATTTACAAGCAGAGATTATTTTGACCATTTAATCACAATTTTTTTACAACTATTAGGTTTAAATTTGAAACTTGTAACCGTCCGAGGTATTGAATCGCCAAGTGGCTCGGTAGCTTAGTTGGTAAAGCACTCGTCTGGCATACAAGAGTTGTGTTTTCGAATCTCACCTGAGGTTTTTATGATGTCACTCATAATTCATCCATCTTTACCACGCGTAATGAGTCAATTAATTAATATATTGAATGTTTTCAATAAAAAAAAATAGTGCGTGTGAGTTCGGTAATAAAATAATTCTGCAAACCTCCTTCGGAGGAGCCCTTAAATCTGGCTCCGCACCGGGCCCCAAAGACTCTAGCTACGCCACTGTGAAAACCCAGAGTGACAGATTAGTTTCTCTTGTATTTTTTTTTTAACTATCCCGTTGACTAATTCTACGCTTTTTCCTCAAATAAACACGTCGAAACAGTGAAAGAATCAGGTAAATCCGTTGACTGGTTTTCAAGCCATTTACCGCTCAGCTATTCTGCAAGGCCAAGTTGAAGGTTATGTTGAAACTTTCCTGGACTTTACAGGGCATAGAGTATCTTTGTGCCTGCCACATGATATACACATGCGAAAATGGTCAGTTGGCAAAGAAAGCTCTCAGTTAATAACTGTGGAAGTGCTCACAGGAACAAAAAGCAAGCTCAGCCAAAAAAGAAGGCCAACGCTGAAACTTTTGACAGATTTCAATAATCGTTTAAAATTGACTGAGATAGGTCCACCTATCTTCTGCGTTCTGAAAACATTAAGATACACTATCTGACAAACATATGTTATCAACACATGCACATCTTATCTCTTCATTCTGCTTAGCCATACTTCAATCAATTATAATCGTCCCAATTACAAAATATTAAGACATTTTGTTAGCACTAATCCGTGCCCGAGATCGAGACCTGCTCCTCCCAAATCAGTCTGACACAATAATCACCATTCGACTGTGGACGCGACAAGAGCACCCAAGGAGGGTGTAATTCCTCCCCTGGGAAAACGATTCAACGACAACGGCAACGGCGGTAGCGATGAGGAAAAAATGAAGATCTCTTCCGCCTGCCTCGAGGAAAAATCTGCCGAGCAGCCAAGTGAGTCCTCCGATCTTGCGAGATGTGATCTACGCGGCCGATCGCATTTTCCCAAAACAACAACACACTTAGCAGAGGAGTTAAATATTTTGTCTTAAAATGTGCTCGCGGGAAAAGTGACAAAAATTTCTGACTCCTCGCACTCCTTTTCCTCCTCCTTGTACCTTAATCTCCACCATGCAAGCTGACGTTCTTTCTTCTGCCTAAGCTGCGAGCTGTTTCTACCGAAGAAATGCGGTGTGCAATGCGCGTTCTTTTATTTGTCTTTTTTTTCGACGTGGCCTTCTCAACTGCTGCTATAGAAGTTTCGGTCGGTATGGTGTGGTGTGGTGGCTGATGCTCATTTGACTGACTCGGTTGTTCAAAACTCACTCACGTATCTAATGTAGCGGAACAGAAACTGTTTTACGTATTTTTTCGTTCTGTTTTTGTTGGTGCTTTTCGAATTTTCGCTTTTCCGCCTCACCTCTTGGGCTCTCTTTTTCCCCGGTCGACCGGTCGATGATTAGCATTAGGTAGGTAGGTGGTGTAGTTGATGAGTTGCTCCAACTGAGCTGAGTCGAACTGCCATCAATTCTTGGCTATATGGCGGCAGTAACAGCTCTGTTGGGCTTGAGATGAGTTCACGTGGTCGCGGGATCGGAAAACGCAGCTATGCGAAGGGAGGGAAAAGAGAGGGTTTTCTTGGGTTATCTACTGGTGGTGAAGATACACTTAGTGAACTCTGAACGAAAATGATTGGCGTTAGACTGGTGCAAAACTTTTTGATGAGATTCAGATTACCTGATCAAAAACCATTTACGGAGCAAAACAGTGATTGAAAGAAATTTTCGTATAATACGAGATTATTTGTCAAGAGTAGGACTACGGTCAAAGAATATGCTTTCGTAAGAATAATGAGCAAACGATTGCCTAAATCGTTGCATTCATGTGTAATGGTAATTAATAATCCCCTGCACTGTAATAAAAAACCGCAAATTTAATTTTCAAAGTATCCATACAAAAACAACGACATAGCTGAAAGTGGGGCCCTTTTTAGTCGAATGGTTAGAGACCGCGGCTACAAAGCAAAGCCATGCTGAAGATGTCCGGGTTTGATTCCCGATCGGTCCAGGATCTTTTCGTAATGGAAATTTCGTTGACCTCTCTGGGCATAGAGTATCATCGTAACTGCCACACGATATATGAATGAAAAAATGGCAACTTTGGCAAAGAAAGCTATCAGTTCATAACAGTGGAAGTGCTCATATGAACACTAAGCTGAGAAGCAGGCATCTGGCCCAGTGAGGACGTAATGTCAAGAAAAAGAAAAGCGCGGAGTAATTTATAGAAAACCAGATATTTTTCCAAATTAGTGACATATGATATGACAGCTCACTTCACACTTCTATTTTCAATTTGCATTCAAACCATCCTAAAATTTGGAAGTAAAAAAGCAGTAGTCAGTAGTCCATATGTATTCCAAAGGTAACTGCCAATACGGGCTATGGAGACGACACACGTTAGAATGGATGGATGGCTCGGTTGAACGGTGTAATAAGAACAAGACCACAGCGAGACATTAGAGACGTCCATACAGACCGAAAAAGCCGGGAGAGCAACGACGACGACGAGGCAAAAACGCTGCTGAAATATTCAAATAAAACATATGTTCATCAATCCCACTGACTGACTGAATGACTGGCATCGCCAGAAGTTCGAATAATGTTGCTGCTATTGTTGGTCCCATATTCCCGTTTGGCGCGGTTGGTTTTTTCTCGTGCCCTCTATCATTCGGGTTCCCTGAGGCCGCACTGTTTTCACGGTGAGTCGGAAAGCGTTATTAACGGGAAAATTATTACCATTCGAGAGATATTGCATCCTAGTATCCTTTCCGTAAATTTGAAAATGCTTCATCTAGGGGAACAATAGTAGTTTACGGAACAAGTTGCAGTTGATTTTTACAGCACGAGTAGAGTATCCATTTCCCGACCATTTTGCTCGTCCCGGAATTCGGGATTTGTAAATTTATCCTAAGAGGCTTGCCGAGTAGGATAATTACGACGAGTGCTGTAAAAATCGAGTTCTGCAACGAGTTACGTACAACATTTTTTTTTCAATTACGTGGAAGACCACTTGAGGGTATCAGAAATTGTATCGGAATGTGTTCACCATTATTTTACGATTTCTGAAAAATTGTTGTGATATGATTCATTACGCAATTCAAAACAGTTGCGTAATGAGAAAGCGTTCCGTAACGAATTATTACAGCCCTGGTTTCAGTTGCGTAATGACTATTTCCGCACAACATTCTTCAGTGCAAGAAAGTAGGCCGTTTCATGACAGATTGGCGTGATGAAAAACAATAGGCAACGATGAGAAATTGCAAAAAAAAATAATTGTGAATTGAGGTCATTTTTAATTAACATATTCAGTTTTTGAGATAAATTCGCAGATTGTGCATCACTCCCAAATAAATTAATTAACCGTCAGTTTAACTTTAAACTTTTGAAATATGTGTTTTCTATTATCTTATCTGTATACACCCGATTCTGTTTTTGCACGGATTTTTTTTACACGGCCGTGCAAAAAAAAGTTTCCATTCATTTTTTTTCGCCAAAACCTTACTTTTGCATGGAACGCCGAGAAATGGTGTTACTTTTTTTGCACGGTTTTTGAAATTTTGAACTTAAAACCTTTTTTGCACGGTACGCATCCCCCGTGCAAAAACAGAATTGGGTGTATTTGGAAGCATTTCGTTGATCGAATCACAAGTTTCAGTAGTTTGTTTCTTTCACGTAACTATCATTGTTTATTTTAGGACTTTTTTACAAGCTGGCAAATCATTGAATTTCATCGGCAGATAACAGATATCTATATAATTGAAGATTGACATTCGTTATAGTCTTGTTCTTCTTTCTGGCATTACGTCCCCACCGGGACAGAGCCTGCTTCTCAGCTTAGTGTTCTTATGAGCACTTCCACAGTTATTAACCGAGAGATTTTTGCATACGTAAATCGTGTGGCAGGTACGATGATACTCTATGCTCTGGGAAGTCGAGAAAATTTCCAACCCGAAAAGATCCTCGACCGGTGGGATTCGAACCCACGACCCTCAGCTTGGTCTTGCTGAATAGCTGCGCGTTTACCGCAACGGCTATCTGGGCCCCTAAGTAATCGAGAATTTGCTTTAAAAATTCGACTATATCCTATCGTTAGAAATCAAAACCACAGTGATTTGAAATTTTGGACTAATCTCCAATCATATTCATTTAATGTTCGAAAAAAGTGTTTAGAACGATATAATAGGAGATGATAGCAGATAGCGCCTTCATTCTGGCGTTATGTCCCAACAGGGACAGAACCTATTTCTTATCTTAGTGTTGTTATGAACACTTCCACAGTTATTAACTTAAAGCTTTCTTTGATAATTGACCATTTTTGCATGTGTGTATCGTGTGGCTGGAATGAAAGTACCGTAATTCGGGGTGTAGTTGATCTGTTTGGTAAAGTTGATCATTCCCGTACCCACATGTAAAGTCTGTTGATAGAGCTAAAATGAGATTTAAATTATCAAAATTTCTGTGATGTCGCATTGTCTATTGATTTTCATAAAGTTGGATTAACATTGGAGATAATTATACCATTAAAAATCAGTATGTTAAGGAAATGTTTGATAAACTGTTAAAAGGTTGTTCCCAAACAATTGACTTTTACCAAGCTCATATAAATACACCCTTCAAATAAACTGTCTCATACATTCCAGATTTGTTTTCTAACCCAGCTTAGAACTTTAATTGAGTATGCATAATCTATTTCAAGAGAAAAAAGTTGTTTCGTGAACAAGCTGTCAATTTCAAATAAAATTACCTACATTTAGGCGTTTAATGTGGTTTACTTTGTAATTTATCAACTAGTTGAAATATTTTTGAGACTTGATTCGGATTCAGTGCCCCATGTTAAGTGAATAGAATGCCTTTTTATATTTGAAAACCAATCACAGTAATTGATCATCTTCTCCCTGGAATCAAAAATTTCACTATTTGATTATTATTTTGATATATTATTGCTATATTTTTGTTATTTTTATAGCATTTTGTCAACATTTCCTTTACATAATTCGATAAACATCCAACCAGTACTGGTTTAAACAATATTTAGATGATAGTACATGCAACCAATCAGATCTCATTAAACAGAATCGCTCAAAAGTGATCAACTTCACACCATTTCACGTTAGCGGAAGGAGTGGTAAAATTAACATCATGCAAAATACGGAGGTCAATTGCAGTGAAAATATTGACGAATACTAAGACTTTGGAAAACATTTTTTCGAAATTGTAACTGAATGTTTCTGAAAATTTCATTGCATTACCGAAAATATATTCATTAATGACTGTAACCTATTCAAAAAGAAATTTAAAGGGATCAGATTCGACATCATATCATAACGATATCAATTTCACTGAAAAACCTCAAAACCTCCAAGCTAAAAATAACATCAGTTACAATTTTTAAAAGAAAAGTAGTTTTCCAAAGTCTTGGTTTTCGTTATTATTTTCACTCCAATTGGTCGGCGTTAAGTCAGAGAGGACCAAGTACAAAACTTGGGAAAATTGGATTATTCTCTCATTAGATGCTAAATTACCTTTCCTCCGTTCCACTTTGACCAGATTTGATGAATGCTGTAAACTGCGAGAGATATGTAACAAATTTACTTTGGATGATCAATAAAATCGATAAAAGTGTGCAGTCAGAGCAGACCAAGTGCTTATTACCATAACAGCAAAAATGATCAGCGCGCTGAGGAATGCGAGGAAATGAAAAATATGCCAAGAGATCTGTCAGATTTTCCGACATCGAATGATTCTTCTACTTATCCATCAATAGAAATTAATAAATATAACTTAATTCAATGCATTTGATTATGATTTTTGACCATTTTCCTTATTTGGATGGGTGGTCAGAAATTGCAACAATTTCTGTGCAGACAGAGCGGACCAAGTGTTGAAAAGCAATAAACTGATTGAATATTGCATTTTTTGAGTCAATTTCAGAGTCCGATAGAAGTTTATGGTAGTGCTATGGTGTATGTATGAAATGTGCTAGAACCCGCTTATTGGACCAGTATATTTTGGTCGGTATTCAAGATTTTCACTTGGTCCACTCTGACTGAACGCATATTTGAATATTTCTGGTCTCCAATGCAATGACCCTGCAATACCTTAATTTTCAAGCTATCGTCATTTTGGTATTGACGATATGGATAATTGAAGAATTTACTATACTGGTGTTGAAGGGTCTTGATAACCTGCTTATCTTGGAGATATGCACCCAGTTTGACCATTGAAGCATTAAATGATTATTATTTTCCTAGAAATTGTTCAGTCAGAGTGAACCAACTCACTGAACGGTGATGTTTAGTTCAGTCAGAGTGGACCAAGTACACATAGTCCATCAAAAAATCGTTCTATCAGAGGCTCGGATTATGATTTTTCATGATTGTTACTTCACATTATATTGTTTGAAAGTAACACTAAGATGTGTAGAAAAATTGTACCAAAATTTAAACGAGTTCAAAAATTACAGATCTTTAGACTTTAAACCAATTTTTCTCAAAATATGAAAAATGTCACTTGATCCACTCTGACTTAACGCCGACCAATTGACCTCCGTATTTTGCATGATGTTCAGTTTACCACCAGCAGCTGTTCATTTTACCCACAAAGTGCAAGTAAAATGAACATTTGCATCGTTTTTTGCTAGCGATAAATATATGAGAAAATTTAGCTACCGTCGATGGGGGTGACAATGGGTCTAGGGGGTGAGATTGGGTCATAACGGAAAAATATGATTTATTATATATTTCAGCTAATAACGCTGATATTACTAAAATTGATAATTCAAATGTAAGGGAACATATTATTACACGTAATTCATCACAATATACATTTTTAGAAATAGTAGTTTTTATTTAATATATCAATAAACTTGTATGTTGAAATTAGATAAAATTTACAATATCAAATTTCTCCTGTGCAAAGTATCACACATGTACTTTAACCTCTATCGTTATATTAGTAGACGGCTGAAAGTCTTTTCATTACACTTCACACGTATTTCCCGGAATCTATTTGATTTTTCCACAAAAATTTCATTTTTTTTGGTACGGTGTCTAAAACATCAAAAATGGGGGTGAGATTGGGTCAAGCAAGAACGATAGTAAATGAAATTGCAAGTCCACTTTTTTGATATTTTACGGTGCTCGGTGTTCTCTTTTTTCATTAAGATGTGTGTATTCTTTCTAAATACAGCATCGATATTTTGATATTTTTGATATTTCAAAAATTTCAAAAAAATGTTATTTTTTAGTAATAACTTACTATAATATTCAAGCTGTTCAGTGGAATATCTATAAGTTAATGAAAATCGAATATAACACTATACCAGCGGTTTTCAAATCGACCTCCGCGAGGACTTGACGGGTATTCCACGACATGTATGGAAATGTGTGCTAATGCCATGATAATTTTCAACTTTATACTTTAAAATATGGTTTGAATTATACCAAACTAAGCCACACCTAGCATTCAAAAGTACTTATTTGGAGAACAAAACAACCGACTGCGTTGAAAATTTTGAGCAATTAGTACCGTCGGACGGAACTACTTTTGATTCCAGGGGCTACTTTGGACACTCACCTTTTGTATTTATTAGCAGCGTAAATATCAATCTGAGCAATTTTGTGTCTTCAGCACTTTTATTAACCAATATATGCTCTACCACTAGGCATGATTTTTTCTTGGAACAACATCAACAATAACAGGATAAACAAGAAAATATTTCAAAAAAGCCCGAATAAATATTCACAAGGTATAAAACATTGGCTATACAAACATTGTTTGAATTTTACCCATGTCTTGGAAACTTATTGGGAGCATCACAAAACTATCGATTCGTCAGATTTCATGAAAATCTTGTGATTTGTTTAACTTAAAATTGTTTAACAACTACCGAAAAGCTAAACATTACATATAATTTGCAATTGGATTAGATGGACAAATTGATGTGAAGATTTGCGAAAAAGTTACACGTCTTCTCAGTGAGAATCGAACTCACGACTCCCCGATCTCTAGTTGGGGCGCGTTAACCACTACGCCATGAGAGGACTCATGAACGCAGAAGTTAACCTGAATTCGATTTCAGCTCAATAATCACGTGGTCCTCTTTCGCAAAGTGCACCTCTTTCGGAAGAATTAGATGCCCATCCAAACACAACGCTTTCTATATATATCCAATGCCTAGCCCGAGAGCGCATTGTTTTTTAGATATAGGAATAGCACACTACACTAGCCAGCAACTGCGCTGGCTGAGGTTTCTATTGTGTGGGCTTCCAATGGGTCGCGACGTTCTCAAACGACCGGTTACGGAACATGAGTCCGTTGCTCGATAAATACTTGTTTTTAATTATGAATCGTGGTTTACGGCCAACCAGCCGAGTGGAAGTTTAACAACTACCGAAAAGCTAAACATTACATATAATTTGCAATTGGATTAGATGGACAAATTGATGTGAAGATTTGCGAAAAAGTTACACGTCTTCTCAGTGAGAATCGAACTCACGACTCCCCGATCTCTAGTTGGGGCGCGTTAACCACTACGCCATGAGAGGACTCATGAACGCAGAAGTTAACCTGAATTCGATTTCAGCTCAATAATCACGTGGTCCTCTTTCGCAAAGTGCACCTCTTTCGGAAGAATTAGATGCCCATCCAAACACAACGCTTTCTATATATATCCAATGCCTAGCCCGAGAGCGCATTGTTTTTTAGATATAGGAATAGCACACTACACTAGCCAGCAACTGCGCTGGCTGAGGTTTCTATTGTGTGGGCTTCCAATGGGTCGCGACGTTCTCAAACGACCGGTTACGGAACATGAGTCCGTTGCTCGATAAATACTTGTTTTTAATTATGAATCGTGGTTTACGGCCAACCAGCCGAGTGGAAGTTTAACAACTACCGAAAAGCTAAACATTACATATAATTTGCAATTGGATTAGATGGACAAATTGATGTGAAGATTTGCGAAAAAGTTACACGTCTTCTCAGTGAGAATCGAACTCACGACTCCCCGATCTCTAGTTGGGGCGCGTTAACCACTACGCCATGAGAGGACTCATGAACGCAGAAGTTAACCTGAATTCGATTTCAGCTCAATAATCACGTGGTCCTCTTTCGCAAAGTGCACCTCTTTCGGAAGAATTAGATTCTCACTGAGAAGACGTGTAACTTTTTCGCAAATCTTCACATCAATTTGTCCATCTAATCCAATTGCAAATTATATGTAATGTTTAGCTTTTCGGTAGTTGTTAAACTTCCACTCGGCTGGTTGGCCGTAAACCACGATTCATAATTAAAAACAAGTATTAAAATTGTTGTTTTAATAAAATAATTGATCAAAGGTCTTATTATTGCGACTTTTATTTTATTATAATGTTTTGGTTTGTGTATTTTACAACATAAAAAAAATAAAATAAATGTTTGTAAAAGTGAATAGACATAAAACACATATATTTCAATACGTACCAGTGCCAAATTCACAACATAATCTCTAAAAAACTATTTTTCGTCATATTTTACATGAATTTGTAGTACAGAACAGTGGAATCCTTAAAATGCCTAAATTAAACTACTCTTAAGCCAGCTCTAAACTACTAAGAAGCTAAAAGCATATTACAAAAGCAAGCTTACTTATTTACGATGTTGCTAAACTTTACTTCATAGAAAGCGTTTTTAATGAAAATTACTTACTGGTATTAAATTAGTTACCAGTATTAATGTGATCCTTCAACATATCGTTCATATAACAGTAAGAATAGAAAAAAAAGAGTTTTTGTACATAACTCATTCATCATCGCAGTACCTAGTAGTTACGTCGTTCGTTTATGTCAACTTGAAAATCGAGCACTCGTAACTGATAGTTCCATTTAAGAGGAAGTTGAAAATTTAAGTTTCATACTGTAAACTGAGAATAATGAATGGCATATTTCGTTCAAATTTGTTATATATGTGTAATTGATTCTAGCTTTGCAATTTTCTACATTAAGTTTATCAATGAAAAACGTTCCATAACATCACAGTGGACGGAAAAAATGTTCGTCCCACACCAAATGTACCATGTACAAAACGCTGATTAGAGCGGTAGTTCTCTACGGGCATGAAACGTGGACAATGCACGAGGAGGACTTTCAAGTATTCGAACGCCGGAGCTTAGGACGATCATTGGCGATGTGCAGGAGAACGGTGTGTGGCGGCGAAGGATGAACCACGAGCTCGATGTACGGCGAACCTAGCATACTGAAGGTAGCGAAAGCTCGAAGAATGCATTAGAAATGGCCCTAGATTTCTTAATCAATAATACTTTCGTTTCACTCGATAACATATTTTCCATTTCACGGAAAGTATAGTACACTAGGATAATTTATATTCTGAATAGTGGGTGATGAATTGAAGATCATTTTTTCGTTAATAACGGCTTCAAAAACACCCTGTTTCGTGTGTGCCGTACTGTTCTGGCCCGGTCTCACTCGCTGTTGGTCGTCGGGTATTTTCCTCGGATTGGGACAAAACACACCACAAAAGTCAGCGAAATATGTGTATGGATGGTTTGCGTTCCTTCGGTTGCCGGCGGGGTCGTTCGGTCGGTCGGTAGCTGATGTCTGAGAAGCAATATGACAACAGTAGTGAGGAGGAGGAAGACGTGTGCTGCGGGCAGAAACACTCACATAACACGGGCTGAGGCCATCGGCCGGGGCTAAGCCAAGTCAACTGAGCACACGGTGGCAAGACCTCAGGGCGAATTTTTCGGCTACGTATTACATCAATTTATTACTTTTATAACAATGTGAGCACGGATTGGTGGGTGCTTTAGCCGCTGTCACAGTTTAGCGACAATAGACGAGCTGATTTTTTTTTCGGGTGCTGCCTTGATATTCCGGGGGAAATCATTGGGAATGGACCTTGATTCGATTTTGATATGAAATGTGAAGTTTTTTCAAGGACATAATTCAAATCAGAATGACAAAACCTTCTCTTGTTTTACACAAATAAGTCAGTTATTGAGAAGCCAGTAGCGACTTGAAACATTTTTCATTTCGATTTCGGTTTTAAGCCCTTGAGAAGAGACAGTACTGGGACAAATAAAAGAGCTAAATCGTAAAATTGTTGATTTCTCGTAAATTATCAGATTAAATAGAAAGAAAGAAACGAAGTTTCAACGGAGGAAATGAAGTTCTGTGTATACACTATACTATGTTGAATTCAAATACACTCAAACGGGGATGAACTAGCCTCGGGCTGAATTTCGTCATAATAAAGAGTCAATTAATTAATTAATTAAATACACTCAAATCTGGTTTTGCACGAAGGATACGTGCAGCAAAATAACACATTTTTCTCAACGTTTCATTCAAATATATTGTGGTTTTACTTCGAAAGATTCTTAAAAACTATCTTAGAAAAAAAAATTGAAATAAAAATTCGTACTTTAGTTCGGGTAAATGTGAGGACTACATTGAGGAAAATATATTTGATTTTTTTTTTTTTGGACTAGAGATTATTTTAAAGAAATGATTGAATATCGCGGTGATTAATATAACCATAACTATGTTATATCTAACATTTATAATGGTTTTCGCAGCGCTGATCGCACAAGTGGCATATAGGCATCAAAACTCTTCTTTTCACTATAGGCCCTTTTCAGAAATTCAAAAAACTTGTTTTTTGAAAATAAAACATCAAGTTTGCATCATGCATGTACATCATTACATGTGCAACTGCAATTCGTGTTTTTTGTAATCAATCCAAATGTGTAACAAATTCGTTACAATTTCTCATCGTAATAGGTTATTTTTCATCATGCCACTTTCCTGCACTGAATTATGCAGTGCAGGGATAGTCATCACGCAACTGAAACCAGTGCTGTAATGATTCATTACGCAACTGTTTTGAGTTCGGACAAATGGCATTCGGCCAAATGACCCGGAACCAAAATTAATCATATAGTTTTACCTGTACACTTTGCAGTACTGCATCAAATTGCTTTCAAGCTTCTAAACAACTTTGCTGAAGACACGAACTTTCTAGGTGGTCGGGATCATGAACTAGAACCTGTTAGAATATGACCAAATTACATGCACACTAGCGCCACGTAGCGGCAAAATCACGCATTAAAAATTACACTCTATTAATGCCATAAGGCTGCTGAGCAACTTTGCTGAAGACCGCAACCTTGTAAAAAGTATGAGATATTGCTTTATAAATATAATAGTTTTTAGGTGATGCTAAACTTTTTGGGGTGCTGCAATATTCAACTGGGGTGTTGCAATACTGGGTGATGCGATTCCATACTTATGGTGGGTAGTGTATATACCTACATTATCTTATGTTGACACCAGATTCACCAGGTTCAAAACCATGGGTAGGGAAAACGTTGGGAAATATTGTGTAAACAGGAAAGCAAAGAAAAATCTTAACCCTATGGAATAGAGTTAAGATTTTTCTTAGGGACTCTAAAGCAAAAAAGTGTAAGTGACATTTTGGTCCATTTGAGTTAAGTTTAGTTGCATTGAAAAAAAAATTCCAAATCTTCTAACGATATATTCAGTTGATTCTTCGGCTCAACAGAATAAATCATATAGTTTCTAGAAGACTGGCTTGTTTTTCGAGTCCCATACAATTTGTATAGGTTAAAAAATGCTGAAAAAACTTCAAAGTAGGTTTTTTTTTGAAACCCAGGCTTTTGTCACTAACACCCCTTTGCTTCTAATCCCTTCATTTTCATGCCACTCTTTATCACAAAACTAAAAAAACTTTTCGTCTTGACATGACTGGTAGCGACTGAGTGCCTTAAAAGTAGGGAATTAGACCCCTCTTGTCAGAAAAAAAAGACAGACCAAAACGAGACCTTAAGGAAATCAAAAAATAACAAAAGGAGTCGAAAAAAAGACCAAAACAGGAACGAAGAAAATAAAACGAAACCCATTAGGTGCCAGGAGATAACACTTTGCGTTTTCATGGCATCAAAGTAGATTTTTCTCTAAGATCTAAGATTTTTTATTGAGAATTACTCATGACATTACGACAGGTATTATTGTATGTGTTTTTTCATGTTTTCTCAAGAAATTCCATCGAAAATTTATTCAAGCGTTTTCCCAAATGTTCAGATTTACTCCGGAAGTTTTGAAAAGAGTTCATTTCCCAAGGAATATCTCTTCACAAATTATCTTAAGGAATTTCTCCAAGAATTTCACTTTAATTTTGAAACCTCAAGGATTCAACCTAAATTTTCCAAAGGAGAACCACAGAAATGTAATTTCTACAACAAATATTTCAGAAATCATCTGCATTCCTCCAAAAGCTTTCTTCATTTTTTTTTTTCAAGAAAATATTAATTCCTCCAAGTATTCGGCCATCAATCGATTTTCCTGGGACATCCTTCAAGATTCCCGGTCAAAACTTCTTCTAAAATTCACTCAATAACTTCTACAGAAAATTTTAAGGATTTCATTCAAAATTGACTTTCACGGTTCGTAAAAGATTTCAACAAGGGTTTTCTTGAAAGATATCTTCAGTAATTACTCCAGAGATTACTTCTAAGATTTCTACAGAAATTCCTACTTTGAGATTTTCTCAAGTAAGTTTTAGAAGTTTTTTTCAGGAATTCTTTTAGAAATGCTCCCAACTTATGTAAGTTTTAAAATGTGCCTTCATTGAGGATCTCTGAAATAACCCGTGGACTCTCGAGGATGTTTGAGAAGATTTCCCAGATAATTTGCTAAGATAATCAGAAGAAAATCAATCCAATCTCAGGATAGTATTCCGCAGAATTTTCTAAAGAAATTTCTCGAATCATATTAGACAGAACTTCTATAGAAATTTGTGTAGGAATGAACAGAGGAATTATTGGATATATTGATGTAGTATGAACTGGCGTGAAAACTAACAAAAACATTTGAAAATTGCATGGGAATCTTTCAAGAAACTTTTTAAGAAATATTTGGTAAAACTGCACAAGTTATAATTGGAAGAAATGCTGAAGAAATTCTTAGAACAATAGATTTGTTCAAATTCTCTATTGTGGGCTTCGTGGCCGTGCGGTTAGTGTCGTTAAGGCAATGAGCGCATCGTCTCATGAGGTGTGGGTTCGATTCCCGCTGCAGCCATTGAAACTTTCCGTCAGGAATGTTTCTCGGCTGCACCATTGGAGCATGCTTGTCCGTTGTCTAGTGTTAAGTTACAGTCTGTGCAGCTAAATGGCTGAAGACGTTGTCCGTGTCTTTTTTTATTTATTCCTTAGAAAAATTTATTCAGGAAAAATCTTTGAAGGAATCCTTGAACCTTCAGAGAATCTCTAAAAGAAATTCATAAATCAGTTCTTTCAGAAACCTTTAAACAAGCTGATGTGGAGCAGTCCATGAATATTTTTAGCAGGCAATTATGGAAATTCAATAATTTTGTTATAAAGAGCTTGTGGTAAAACTCTTAAAGAAAATTCTTTGGTCATTTCTTGACAGAATTTTAGAATGAATATCCCAAGAACTCTTCAGGATCTATAAAGAAGTCACTAGAACGCTCCATTCAAGAGAAGAACCTTGAGGGATATTCAACGGAAAAGTTTCTGAACGAATACTTGGTGGAATTATCGGGGTAACTAGGGAACTGGCTCAGTTTTTGAATGAATTCCTGAATGTATTTTTATAATAAAAAAAAAACATAGAAAAATTACTTGGTGTAATTTTTGATCAAATGTACAGTAGAATGCAAATATATATTTTAAAAAAAAAACACTATTGGAGAAATTCATAATCATTGAATTGAAAATACCTAGAATCTGGAATTCCTTAGACATATTCTGGAGAAATTACTGGAGGAATATTTGAACCATTTTTTGTTCGAATGAAATGAGAACATTCTGAAGAAATTCCTCAAGTAATTCTTAAGACAGGAATCCGTTAAGTTTATACCAAGCATATAATTAAACGAATACAGATTGTTGTATCGCATAAGACACGATAAGCTATGGTTAAGCTAATCTAATATTCAGTGGAAAACCAGGTGGTTTCTTGCAGTTAAGGAGGATTTAAAGGCCAAGGAAAAGATCCAATGATTTAGGTTACTCATTCTCAGTGTTGTTCATCAAGTATATTAAGTATGTATGATAGACATATAAAGAGTTTACTCTTGATTTCTCTATTGTTGGATTGTTTAGTAGTGCTTGATCCATTGATTGTATTGCATGCTCTAGTGCAGTGCTTCCCAAACTTTTTTAACTTTCGCCCCCTTGAGGCCAATATTTATCTGGAAACTTCGAAAACCCACTGTAGATTTTTTTTTTCATGGAAAGCTGTATGCCAATTAACACATCAGTCGCCGCACTGTTGTTTTTTGTACAACACTGTTGAAAAACCCCAGATAGCCGTAGCGGTAAACGCGCAGCTATTCAGCATGACTAAGCTGAGGGTCGTGGGTTCGAATCCCACTGGTCGAGGATCTTTCCGGGTTGGAAATTTTCTCGACTTCCCAGGGCATAGAGTATCTTCGTATCTGCCACACGATATACACATGCAAAAATTGTCATTGGCATAGTAAGCTCTCAGTTAATAACTGTGGAAGTGCTCATATGAACACTAAGCTGAGAAGTAGGCTTTGTCCCAGTGGGGACGTAACGCCAGAAAGAAAGAAAGAAAGAACTGTTGAAAAACCCTCGCTTTTCGTTCTTAACATCAACGTGGTGGCTCTGACGATGGCAAACCACGCGACGACTGGAAGGTTAAAGAAATATTAGCTTCCTAATCTCAAAGCTCCCATACAAAACAAAAGTCCTCATATAAAATATTGGGCATTTGAAAAATTATGTCAGATACATGTTGTGTACATCCAGAATATGTTGTATGTTTTAATTGTTATCTGTGACTAATCATTCTGACCTTGTGAAAATCTCAAATACCAACCATTCTTAAACTCACATAATATTAAAAAACCTTAATGTATAAAATTAACATTTTGTGTCTGACAATCATCAAGTGTTGTCCACCATAACTTTAAAATGACCATAATTAGAGATATATCGATTCAAAGTACAATAGTCCTCGAATCAGGTAAGTTTGGTGTTAATTAACTTTCAGATGTGTGTTCTCCAAAGGTTATAAGTAATTATTTTCAAATTCTCAAGTCTTAGCTTTTTCGCCCCCTTTCTGGATTTTTCGCCCCCTAAATTCTGTTTTACAAATTTTCGCCCCCTTAAGCCTGAAAATCGCCCCCAGCGGGGCGAATTCGCCCTCTACGGAATTACTGCTCTAGTGGGACGAGTGAAGGAATGAGGATCAATCGTGTCTGCTCCATTGTTTACGTAGTGCAGTGAAAAAAAGTGTCACTAACCATGCCTATGCCAACTATGGAGATGTAGAAGTGATCTCTAGTAAGAATGGTTGTCCAACCAACACTCCTTCACTTTATGGTGAACATAATGACGTAGCCGGAGGGGTTATTAACTTCTAACCATTGACACTGTGTAACTTTGCAACAAATCTCAAGCTCATGATTGCTATATTGTTGAATTCTAGAATGACTGCACTGTGTACTATGAGAATACTTGACTAGTTAAACTTTTATAAGGCTATTTTGAAATTATCACCCTTAAAGCCCCTGTCTTATCCCTTTTTTTTTCTTAAAGTTCTTGCAAGATCATCAGAACTGTTAAGCGAATGTCACATAGACAAGAAATTTGATAAAATCCATTTTTCAAAGCTCGATCTGCTCCTGAATTTCATTACTCCGGAAAACGATGTTAATTTCTCATTCAAAGTGTGTACAATGTCGATCCATTTTGTTCTTTGTGTGTTATCATCATTTAAGCGGCAATTAATACCCACTGAACGTATTGTCCACCACCAACGGCAACAAAAAACAGAAGGAAATAAACCAAGAATGAAGCATACAACAAAAAAACGAACAAAGCCATCAAACACAAGTGCTCCTACTGCTGCTGTTTCTGCTGCCATGTGGCCCACTTCTTCGATTACCAACAACATCAGCAATGGCCAATGCGACTGTGTCAAGAAAGCCGTGTTCTTAAGGTGCTGCTGCCAGCTAAATGCTGATGAATGAAATGAAACGAAAATGAACCTCCACTTACTTCAACCACTCCTCCTCTGACTCCTATTGATGTTGTCGTCGTCGTCAATTTTATGGGTCCCATCAGAGAACCGATTACGACTGTGAAATGGCATACGCCTAGGTTGGTACCCTGCTGCATGTGAGTTTTTCCCTTCGTTTCATATACACCCAGGAAACTGAACATACGAATATCAAAAGGTGGAAGCTATGAAACAATACGAATCCGGAAAATTGAGCTTTTATAAGGCTCTTATACTTGTCATAATTCCTGACACTGAAGCTAACAATGGCCTTTATGAATCATTTCAATTTCCGAAAGTAAGAAGCTATAAAATTACCATGTTGATAGTGCAGTTATGCAGCGTATGCACCAGTTTACACGAAAAAATAAAATAAAATGATGCATAAAATATTTATAAATGATTTATAAAGTAACTTTATAAAGTTACTTCATTGATTATATCTTCTTCATCTGCTTGGGAAGGCTTCTCAGCTTAGTGTTCTTATGAGCACTGCCACAGTTATTAACTGAGAGCTTTCTTTGCCAAAGTAGCCATTTTCGCATTTGTATATCGTGTGGCAGGTACGATGATACTTCATGCCCAGGGAAATCAAGGAAATTTCCTTTACGAAAAGATTCTGGACCGACCGGGAATCGAACCCAGGGGCACCTTCAGCATGGCTTTGCTTTGTAGCCGCGGACTCCAACCACTCGGCTAAGGAAGGTCCCATTGTTTATATACGCTACATTATGAAATCATAACACGAGTTTAGTCGGCGTTCATAATGTCGAATAATGATTTTCTTGAACTTTGAAGATGTCCGTTTCTTCATGTTTTATAATAAACCTTATTCAATATTTATTTCAAACTTATAGCTTATTTTCAAAAAGCAGTTCAATGTATTCCACAAGATTATTTGTCTGAGTGCATATTTCCTCAGGGACTGGCCGACGGTGGCATTCTTTATAATCACCTTCTTGCATGATGTAATTGTGGCACGCACGAGACTACCGGCGATAGTTTTGCGACGATTGGACATCTGAAATTTCACAAATCGATAAGGGATAGCAGGCGGCTGTTGATGTATGGGGGCTTTGTTATAGGGTCATTACGTCATCCGAAGCACTTGCTGATAATATATTCATTTCCTATGAACGGTTATGTGGAAATGGTACTTCAAGGCACTTTAAGTATTACTAAAAAGACCTTCTTTATTTAGTATAAGATGTATTCACATAATTTCAGTGATCAGTTCTGCCACTGTTTCTTATATTCAGCTGCCACATGTACTACGAAGCAAACATATTGACTGGATCTTGTAAAATTGTACATACATACGATGCGATGCGATGCAGTGACTTTGTGTCTTGTGAAATTGCATTACAATTACATAAGTATACGAACGATTTGGATGACCTCCAATATCCAATCTGATGTAGTTGACACGTCCTTCCGCAAAGCCTTCATATGCTGCAGATCATTACTTATAGTAACTGAATGCTTTCAAATGTTTTGTAGACTTGATTAAATTTAAGATGTTCAGGAGGCCGTAGAACTAATCAAGGTTTATTATGTACCGTAATCCGGGGTATCATTGATCAGCGCGGTAATATTGATCGGAATGACTCATCTCGTAAAATGTTCGTATCATCATTTATTGATGGAACATTTACAAATCACGAATGGTGCTTCTCTTTCTTATATTCCTAAGCTAGTTTAAGTGAAGATTTTTGCGAAAATTGCGTTTACATTATGCGTAAATTTGTCAACTTTTCGAAACAATGATTTCAATGGGTAAGGATGACACTACCGAAGATTCATATCTCACATAAGTTCTGCAAACGATGTGAGCAAGGAAAATGCAGTTCTTACTAAAAATTCCTTCGCCAAAAACGATTCCGTTGTCAAAACTTTCATAAGTATGCTCAATTAGGCAACATTAACGAAGTACTGTAAAGAATATACAATTTCCTTAGGAAATTGCCTACCTTCCGTGGTTTGAAGTGTTTTTAATTAAAAAAAAACTCAAAAAGTAATTGACTTGTAAACGTTTGGCCTTCATATTCGGCTTCGGGGTTTCCAATATTACCGAACGTTGTTTACATAGGTGATCAATGTTATCCCATAACAGCAAAATCAAAAAAATCACTTAAAACATTTTTTTAAACATGCTTAAATCTTTCAAAAAACAAAATGCAGTACATAGTTACGGTATGTTTAAAAAATATAAAATTTGCAACATTTGCATTTTCAAACGAAATATATAAGAAATATTCAAACAATTGATCAGTGTTACCCTGGATAAGGTACTTCATAATCTCCGGTTCATAGTTATATAACATCGTAACATCGTGATCACGGGTCTGTTCTACAAAAACGTTTCGTTTCCAATTCATCAAACAGTTGAAGAGGAGCTCTTGTGATTCTTGTTATACCGGATCCAGTGATGTTCTGCATTATTATTGTCCACAATCTATATTGATGATTTCTTAGGACGTAACGCCAGAGAGAGAAATAAGAAGCAAGGAGTCGGTTCGTTGGTGCTAGCAGGCACTGGCAGCGATGGGTTGTTATTTACTTTCTATTTTCGTTGCATGGTTGATTTTATTAGCGCACTTAGACAAGCCGTAGGTCAACAACGACGACGGGCGAATCGAGTAAAGTCCTTTTCTTTGTTGGATTGTGATTGATTGAACTGTACTGGGGCGCTCGTATGTATGTTTGGGCATTTGTGCACTCTGTTGGGTTATCAAATATAATGACCTATCAGACTATGTTTGCTCCCGTTTCCAGTCGTGATATGTTTGCAAAACTTTGCGCCACGAGTTGCTACAGGTTCTTTCGAAATGAAAAACAACATTCCTAGGCAAATTTGATTGAACTATTTTTATATTAAATTAGAGATGGGCAAATGTGCAAAAACTTCACGGTTTAAATAGCTGTTCAAATGATTATCTTAAGAATCAGTATGATCCAAAATAAGTGCATGTTAGGTACTAAGAACTATAATAGACACTACCACTTGAGGTAATTCAACGAACGATGGCCACCACGTATTAATTATAGCACTTTCTATTAAGTAATACATGATAAAATCTCGTAAATCCGACACGTGTTGCACTCGCTCCAGAAAAAAACTAAAACTTTTTTTCGGAGCTTGTACTTTAGAATAACTCCAGAATAGTACTGCAATCCCAGTTGTTTTAATTCCATTAGAAACCTAGTGAAATGAAACATCCTTACATCTGGTTGTAAAACCAAATTATCAATTTAAAGGACAAATAAGTGCAAGGACAAAGTTTTCCTTTTGTTTTGCCAGTTTACACTTAAAAAATGCGTTATGAATATGATTTCTATCTTTGAAGTTAGTGGCTTAACATGCACTATAATTTGTTCTGCTGGCTCTTCTCGTTTTCTGGCAATTTCGATTTGTCCACATTACTTCAAATTATCACGTTTCATCCATAAGTACAACAGTTTAAAGTAAAATGCATCAATAACGTAGCAGTTTTTGGCAAATTGGTCATTTACGATTTTGTTGGGATTTTTTCAGTAATGATGAAAATGTCAAACAACTGCATTCAGAAATACAAGTATGACGGTGAATCTAATTGACTCATGTACCAATTTTTGTCTAACAAATCTCGCCCAACTTTTCAAAAGTACCTACACTCCCGTGCATAAGTTTGGGTTCACCCCCTAAAAAACATGCAAAAGTGTTCAGCCCATATCTCTGTGATTACACGTCCAATTCAAACTTTTCAAGCCGCATTCCAAAGGCAAAGAGTTATTCTTACTTCGTATGTATTTTTCCAAAAACATTCTTTGAACTTAGTATGCTAAATATGTACTTAAAATTGTGACATTTTTCAAAAAACACACTGAAAAAACATTACTAATTTCCTCAGCATTGGATCGACCAAAATTTTAAAACAAGGTGTCTTTAGAATCGCAATCTTATATTCTTTGAAGAGAACTCATGATTTTTTTGCGGAAAAATCTGAAAAGTATTCAAAATCAATGAAACAGTCAGTCAAGTCATCGTGCAAAAGTTTGGGTTCACCCCTCCAGTATGGTGTATCGTGAAAAAGTTTGGGTTCACCTGAACTTACTTAAATCTGTGAAATCTCAAACCAATCATGTACGCGCCATTATTTGCGCTCGAAACAGTTTTAAACTATTAAAATCGGTTGAAAAATGGCAGAGATATTGACAAAAATGATGTGCGTGTGGCTCAGATGAACCCAAACTGTTGCACGATTTGCATCATACTGAGGGGTGAACCCAAACTTTTGCACGATGACTTGACTGACTGTTTCATTGATTTTGAATACTTTCCAGATTTTTCCGCAAAAATTTCGTGGGATCTCTTCAAAGAATATAAGATTCCGATTCCTATGACATTTTGATTTAAAATTTTGGTCGACCCAATGCGGAGGAAATTAGATATAATTTTCCAGTATGTTTTTTGAAAAATGTCACAACTTCAAATATAAATTTAGTATACAAAATTAAAAAAATGTTTTTGGAAAAAATACATACGAAATAAGAAAAACTCTTTGCCTTTCCAATGCGTCTTAAAGAGTATGAATTGGACTTGTGATCACAGAGATATGGACAGAACATTTTTGTATGTTTTTGAGGGGGTGAACCCAAACTTTTGCACGGGAGTGTTTGTAACGATGAGATATTCTCCCCTCTATTTCGATTATAACGGTGCATTTTTAAAGCTTTTGTAATGTTTTTCACAATACATTGGCAGACGCTTCATACATAAAACACAACAGAAGAGGTTAATGTGGCTCAGTCATTGACCTAAGAAGAAGTGAACATAAAAAGTCTCTCACTGTTAGATTGGTTTTCCCGTTTTTCTGGGTAGTGCTGGAGACGAAATTGAGAGTGATTGGCATCTGCCTATCAACGATGGAGTATCAATTGGTGAGCTCCTTTCATACTTCTATTTCAAACTGTTGGATTCTTTCTTCGCGTGATTTGTGCTTTTGAAGTTCCAGTGCAATCTTAGAAGTTGATTCCAAACTGTTTAACCTTAAGAAAGATGAAACGATTATTGCAATACGAACGCTTTATGTGTCGTTTTAGCATCACTCCATACGGCATGGGTCCACCTGCTAAATTCGGATTTTCTGAATTTGAATATCTTATCAAAATTCTCACAACTCGTGTATTTGATCATTGATTGCAAAATCATACCAGCATAATAGGCCTAACTGTATTCTAAATCTCCAGAGTTATTTTCGAATAAGAATTCTAAGAGGAATAACTTTAGTTTCCGCAGGAAATTCTAATGAAATTTTGGAGGCATTTCTAAAAATCTTGGGTTGAAATTTCTGAAGAAATTTCAGGATTTTAAAAGAAGTATTTCTGAAAAAATGGATGAGTTACCGAAGGTGTTTCTACAATATGCTAGATAATCCTTCGAGGAATTTCTTGATGAATTCTTGAAAAACTTTTTAAAGAATTTAATGAAAAATCCTTTGCAGAGTTTTCGGAAAAATACCCGGAGAAACCCAGAAGAAAGTCCATTACATTTTTGAATTATGGGGCTTCCTTAGCCAAGTGGTTAAGGCCAGCAAAGCCATGCTGAAGGTGTCTGGTTTTGATTCCCGGTCGGTCCAGGATCTTTCCGTAATGGAAAATTCCTGGACTTCCTTGGGCATTGAGTATCATCGTACCTGCCGCACGAGATACGAATGAGAAAACGGCATCTTTGGAAAAGAAAGCTCTCAGTTAATAATTGTGGAAGTGCTCATTGAACACTAACCTAAGTAGCAGGCTTGGTCCCAGTGAGGATGTAATGCCAAGAAAAAGAAAAGGAAGATGATCACCATCAGTCAATTATATGTTGTTTAGCATCTAGAAAGACCGTTCAAAGATCGAGAATACACAGTAATCGACTCAATTATCAAGCCATAAATGAGATCCTTGTAACAGATAGGGTTCTTTTGTTTAGAAACTGTTTCTGTCGGAGTTATGGCTGCTGGGCGCCCACTGAGGGCACTAATTAATCTCCGGAGAGTAATCATGTTCTAAAGTTTAGCTATCGTTTGAAACAGGAGGAAACTAATGAGAAAACAGCAAATGATGGCGAGTGGAACGAAGAGATACGTAAAAGGTAGATTTGATTGAAAAGCTAAAATAGCGGCACATTCCTCCCTCTATCATCACACTCAGCCATTGTATTTAGATTCAATACAATGGTTGAGTGTGATGATAGAGCAGTTGAAATGGTCAGAATTACTCCACAGTAAAGAGTTCTTTTGCTGTAGAAAAGTAATCTAATTAACCATTGATAAATTTCGAACTACATCACTTGCAAATGAATTCATAATTCATGTAGGTCTCTAGTTAGCCTAAAGATTGTGATTCCAGAGATGTGAGTTCGATTCCCGGTTTATTTGAGGGTCTATTCGGTGAAAATATTTCACGACTTCGTCATCTAGGTGTCATTGTTCTTTCCATACAATACCCATATCCTTGCAATGGAAGACATAGACATAGTTAAAAACTATTCCGTATGAAAATACTAAGTTGAACAGACCAAGTTCAAGAGGGAACGTACAGCTTTTGAGAAGAAGAAGAAGAATATTTTGTTTTAGATTGATAGCCCATTTACTCTATAGTAGTTGTTGTTATGGTTAGCACATAATAATTGCAATATATTAGACATAAATGATGCAGAAATGTTAGATTATTTTATGAACGGTTCCTAATATCACAACAAATTAAAATAAAATGTTGAACATTCACTATCCTCTGACTGTGATGGAACGTCTTCTATGACCGCTCCCAAACAGTGGCAGCAATCATCACGCGCTAACTTGCGTTGCGTTGGCCACTTAGTAGGATAAGTAATGTGGGCATGCCAAGACGGAAGAACTTGATGACACAAGACAACGTTACGGAATGAACGAAATCGAGAGTGGATTTTCCCCCGGTTGTTTCCAATCTGTACTCTATTTTCAGAGCCGTTAGCTTGTCGAAGCAGTCGAGAATAGCATCTGAATCTAATAAAAGATATCTGAATTCCAACGATTGGGAATTGGATTTGCTGCAGTGATCTATCCTGCAGTTCCCTCTAGGAATCACAACTTGGTGGCAGGAATGCCGCCCCTCGAGCATCGATCAATCCATCACCAAGCTCAGCAGATGTTGAGCTGCATCCAGATTACGGTTCTCCATCATTGCCCTCCTGGGAAACCCTACAGCAGAGCCGGGAGATAAATGATGTCGACGGTTGATGTTCCTAGAAGTGACCCGTGCTCGGTCGCCGATAACGTATCTCGTCAAACGAGAAAATCCGACGACGAGCTTCCACCTCCACCTTCCACCATCGCGCTATCAAAAGATTATCTTCTCTCGTCCAGTGGCGTAATCCGAATTCCATGATATTTTTGATAAAGAAATTTCTAGTTAAGTAAACTGCATGTTGAATAAAAATTTCTGGGGGACTGATTTGGAAGAAGTTAGAACAATTATTAAAAAAAATCGAAAATATGAAAGCCCTGACGATAATGAAATATGTCATATCCTCATCAATGAACTTCCAGAAAGTAGCTTATCATTCTTGGTTGAAATATTTAACAAACGTTTTCAGTTGGCATGTTTTCCTGACAAATAGAAAAAAGCCAAGTTGTATCAATTTGAAAACCCGACGAAAATCCTACTGAAGCTTCTAGCTATCGTCCAATCAGTTTGCTTTCCTCCATCAGTAAACTTTTTGAAATGGTCATTTTGAACAGAATGATGGTACACATCAACGAAAACTTTTGCCAATGCTCACATCGGATTGCAACATGGACATGGACAAATTTGATTCGTTCCAACAAATCTGAAGGCTGTTCTACTGGTCTTGCTCTTCTAGACATAGATTGAGCATTGTAAATCTCTAACAATCTACCACCTCCAACGCGAAGGGGCTGTTGCCCCTAGTTCTTACGACTATTTATGCCGATGATCTAGTCCCGTTTTTTCCCGGTTTACTGTTGCTGCCCTCAACCGCTCAGCGCACAGCTCAGTGCTCAGCTAATCCGACAAGGGTTATTTACGGCGGGAATAGCTCTAGGACACGGTGAGTTGCGGCCGAAGTGACACATCTCGCTTATCTCGAGGCATTTGTTTTCTTCTGGTTTGTGTTCTGGTGGTGGTGATTTGATGTGCAACAGCCAGAGGTCGCTTATCGCTGTGTCAACTTTGCCTCACACCGAACCGAAGACGAAAAACGGACATCATCACTCGTATACAGGGTGTCCCCAAATTATGGATCTATTTTAATGTGCATTCAATTTGAAAATTTTGAAATTTGCTTGAAAAAACAACAATTTTAACTTAAATCGCTGTATATATATAAAAATTTGTTTTTTGTTGACACATAAATGCATTCCAACGGGTACATGTACATTGTTTTTTTTATTGTTTCAACGAAAGATCCCATATTTTGTTGTTCAGACAATATATGAACACCCTGTATACCTTCTGAACGAGCGGAGCCCTAAAGACAAAGTAGGAGAGAATGACAAATTTCGAAAAATCCCATGCAATTTATCTCAATGAAGATAGGATTGGCTGATAAGGGTTTGTTGAGCTGGAATTTTGTTCCACGTTATCACGTGGAAATCTTCTATATTGGATGAGCTTCATTGCATCTGGAAATAATTATGTTAAATTATTGGTTCACTTATCATAATGAATTTGGAACTGTTTTCTTCAAGTGGGTCCCAAAATTTTCCCAGTCTTACTACAGTTATACCTTGATACGGGACCTCTATACTGTCCATAACTGCATATTTTTAATATTTGACCAAACTAGGCGTTTAGTAATGGAATACCAAGTGTGCACTTTACGGCAGTCTGGGAAGAAGCTTAAATTTCTTAAAACTACCAAGAACTCACAAGTGCTTTTTTGAGGCTGAAATGTTTTACAACTTATATTGCATATTGGGTGAATAGTCAGAAAAAAACTGCTACAGGTATGTTCCGTTTTTGTCACGTTCCGATTTTGTCACGATCCGATTTCTTCAACAAATTATTCCGTTTTTACCAACACAAAAATTTTGAAAATTTTTATTTTTGTTAATGTTTAGAATACAGTCTAAAGACTTATTTTGAAGCAAGCTGAACGTGTTTCAAATCCTTCAGGATTAAATTTTCGATATTATATTAGTGTTGAGCACATATATCGTAGGTGTCAAACCTATACCATTCAATGAGGGTTGACTTCTTCTCGATCGTTATCCAAACAGAGTGTTCAAGTTCGACTAGGGCTGCTAGACAACAATTACACATTCTTCAACAGTCGAGAGTTGTCCCGGGCACGTCCAAGCGACAGCTAGAAATTGTAATTATAAGTCATCCATAAACCACGTGGCATTTTTTTTATTTTCAGACCCCTTCGTAACCTTTTGTGCATACAAAAATTTCAAAATTTGTATGAACCGTGGTCATTAGTCAAACCCCATCCCTCCCTCCATGTATGATCACATGGTTTATGGATGACTTCTTAGTTGAATTGAGTACTTCTAAATAAATTTAGTACCTATAGACCTGAAGATATCTTTCTTTTTCTTACAAAACATAGCATCACAGAATGTTCAATGTAAATATTATAGACATTCGATCAGACAATGTCCAATGGATCTATGCACGAGTTCACTATTTGAAGTTTGAGCGGTGTCGTGTTATTAACGTGACCATGGCAACGAGTGAATTGGCACCGCTCAAACGTCAAACCAGTGAGCTCGTGCATTGGTCCATTCGTTATATGGGATGAACCAGGGAATGAACTCAAAATATTCTTTCATAGAAGTAGAAGCGGTAACTTTTAGACCAGAGACGAAATAAAGGGCCCTATTTTATAAGTCGAGTCGAGTAAAATGACTCGCTTGACTCGGCTCTGTCACTCTAGTTTTCCGACAGTTGTCACTCTATGTGACTGGATTACTATAGGAGTCGACGGGTTACATTTGAAATATGCATGTTTACTTCGATCGACAATGCACAATGGTCGGGCTCCATATAAAGGAGCGGCCAATACTACCAAAACACTTTTTTGAGATTTTTATGGTTTTTATCATTTTGAAATATACCTCATGTATTATATTATTATGATTCTTAATTGAAATTGAAATAAAATTTAAATTTCTTTGACTTTTATGACGTCAAACTGACTGAAGTCAAAAAATTGAAAAATGTAACAATAATATAAAGTACAAAATTCATATTTAAGGAATGCAATATTTTCCCAAAGTTACGCACTATCTGAAAGCTTATGGTTCAACACTTTTATCGAGCATGAGGATGGAAAAAAATATTTGGTTGAAGCTTTAATACTGTTCAATATTACAATTTAGTAATTTTGATGATTTTGAACATGAAAAACAACTCTTGTCGCGTAATGTCGCCGCCATTTCGAATATTGCACTTTTAAATACATCCTTAGAACTTACAAAAAACGTTTAAATTTTTTGCAGAAATTTGCTGATTTGCAAGTTAGAGCTATTTGAATAATTCAACATTTTCATACATTTTGACGATATTTTTCATACAAAGTTGATATAAAATATATTTAACCACTCTTCATACATATTTTGATCAAACTCGTTAAAATACAAACAAATTTTGTGCTTTCAGCCGAATTTGATTGCATTTTAATGAAAAAAAACCTTAAAAAAATAAGTTACGTTATATGTGAATAACCCCTTCTGAAACAATAAAAATGCCAAATAACATATTCAGATTACATATTTCATCGATTTAGGCGATAAAACTAGTTTTGGCCAAACTTCGTTTTTTTCCGACCATTGTGCAATGGCTTCAGGCGAGTCACATGAATGTGCAAGGTTTACAAAATAGATCGCAAAGACGTTTTAATGAAGCTCCTAATACTAAATTCATTACCTAAGTTTGACATATTACAGTACACTTTTCTAAGCACTTTGCTTTTTCTAAAGTGCCATAAATATTTGGATAACGCCACACGGTACAAGATCAAGTTTATTTCGTATTTGAAGAGACTAGTTGTCGACTCGTTATATGTTGGACAAAGAAACTTTCATAATTTTTTATCTCTTTTGACTCAAACATGATAGAATTTCACAGATTATTAAAAGCTTCAATGTAGGGATGTTTGTTGTTGAGTATGTACATTTTTATGTTTTCCATTAATCTTTTCAAAATTAGTTCTACTGAATAAACAATAGGAACTTTAGTTAAGTTTTGAGTTCAAAAATACATTTTACACTACGTAACAAAAATTACCTTTTCGAGTGTCTCAGAGATCAAATTATATCCAATAAATTTCAGAATATTTAATCTTATGCCACTCACAGAAATTTACTAGCATGTCACAAACTTTCGCTACAGGTCTTCAAAATTATAAAAAAAAAATCTGATTCTATTGATGTCTCAGTGTAGTTTAAACTGTGATTTTTTTAATTGTTTGGTTATTAAATCCATCAAGCTTGCAAAATAGGATCTAAACTTTAGTGTTAGGCATAATGTGATCGAAATTGCCGGATTTATTAATAATTTAATTGAATTTTCAATCATGCCTCCACTCAAAAAAAGTTTTTGCGTTTAGTACCATAAGGGCGTAACTGGAGTGATCGATTTCCCTGCATCGATTTTTTTTAGCTACCCAGACAACCAGAATGTACATATAACTAAATCACCTTTTGTATTATGCGATGCTTATATGTGCAAAGATTCACGTATAAGATGCTGCAAAAAGGCCTTGTATGTACAAAAATGGAGGCGATATACGTACATATATTATATGATGAAAAATAACATGCAACGCCAGTGTGCAGATTATAGTGCAAACTAATTTGTACACTTATACGGCTTGATTTATCATAACAAAAAAGATTTGACAGCTACTACGGATTGATCCGACTTACTTTATACAAGTATACGGGACGAAACGAATAAAATAGCATTTAATGCGAGGAAACTCATCGATCAAACGATTTCACCTACCATGTAGTGCGGGTGTGATGCAATGTGTATAAATAAACGACTTTTCACGCAAACCGTTATGCGACTGCTGGTTTTCTGGGTAATTACTTGGTCAAATGACTGTTTTCAACCGCTATTCCTTACAAAAATAAATAAATAAATCAGCTTGATACACTTCCGCATTCGTCATTTTTACAAATATGACTAATCTCATAATGCATAGTACATTCATGTGGTTATCGTTTTAATATTACATTTATAATACATCCATAGACATTCTGACTAAAAGTAAAACTATAACTATTAAGGATTTATCGCAAAATAACATTTATTGATTCGAGACTGCAATCAAATTCCATTACGAACCCTTACGAATCGGAAGGCTCAGAACAGCCCCTAAATATCAATACTATGCATGTGTTTGACGAAAATGTATACCTTAATGCTAAAACTGCCATCTTCTATTCAGATTGTCTAAGAAAATTATTCCGTTTTTATCACGATTCCGTTTTTGTCAACTGAAAATCACCGATCGTGTTGATAAAAACGAAACATACCTGTACTACATTACGAGGCTCATGTATAATCTCAAAGTGACTGTTATGCGGTTATATTTATCAATATGACAACACAACCTGGTATTTTCTTTCGAATTTTCTGAAACAATCTCACAGATTTCAATAAGTTGATCGAAAGTATTTATCATTTGATGACTCTCCACGGTATTAACTCAAAATTGTCATAAAAGTCGAATGGGACAAATATGCAGTTATGGACAGTATGTATCCACGTGACTGTGAATTTTCTTTGCAAGGCACTTTGCCTTCCGCTTTTGTAGACCTACGTTCAACCCACTGCACCCTGGATTTTGTGGTACTGCGTCTTCTGTCGTTGCTGCTACAGCTGTATACTGTGATTTCAAACGTATTTGGAGACCTGTCAAGGTTTTATCGGGACGGGGAACCGTACCATTACCCCACTCGCCGTTTCGGGTAGTGGAATACCGCAGCTGACTGTTGCGCCATGTTACAATATTACATTTCGAGATTCAGTGCGGGTACGTATGCAGCCAGTAAACCATAATTAAAACCTCACTGACATCGGTCCTAATGTATCGGATTGCACTCCTGCTGTTGGGCTAGTACTTTGGAAGTGTCACAAGTCTCTTGTACAGAGCTGCTTTTCGACCTGTGTTTTTTTAAGATTCAACAGAGCCCATGATTAAATCCCCGTCACGTCTCTCAAGCAGATTCCACTTGGGCTGACTGGAAGCCAGAAACCTGGTTCCAGCACCCGGTCGCGCCCCGAGAGAAACGTCGACTGGTAGTTTTTCATTGGCGTCCGGGAACAAGTCCCGAGCTCCCATCCCATTTTGATGCACGTATATTGCCTCCACCTTTGTACGTATAAGGCCTTTTCACAACATGTCATACGTGAAGCTTTGCAGATATGAGTTTCGCATAACGCGAAAGGTGATTTCGTTATACGTACATTCTGGATAGCTAGGTAACCGCTTTTGTATGAACGTTGTGATGGAGCGTATTGAAGCTCATCCATGCTCTACATCTGCACTATCAGAAAGAGTGATCATTTTTCCAATAGTAGGGATATATTGCGTTGGGGGAGTCAAGGAGTTTTTCAGGAAATCCTACAAAATTATCCAGGAATTCCTGCGCCAATTTTTCTAGTATTTCTTCAGACTCTTTAGATTACACATAATGCCGATAATAGTCGCATGGTGCCGAAGCCGTAAGTCTCCCTATTTCCATTTCTGTAAAACTTTTTTCAAAAATCTTTGGAATATCTTTGAAAGAATTCTTAAATGAATTTCTTGAGGTGTTCCTTGTACGAAAGAATCTTAAGCTGTAATTACACAGTGCGTGCGATGCACGAACATTTGTGCAAATTGCGCGAATATTTGTGCAAATTGCACGAATGTTCGCGCGAACGGTGTATATTCCAGTAAAATATCCTAGGGTAATTCATAACTAATTATCTAAAGGCAAATGCCGGGATTTTAAATAACAACAATTCATGGATAAATCCGAGGTGAAATCTCTGGAAAAATTCATCTGATATGAACTAAAAAACCTTTAGGAATCTCGAGAAACTGTTGAAAATTCTTTCAGGAATATATTGAACAATTGGGTTAAGGAATTGCTGGAAGTAGTTATGCAATGAGGAATTTCTTTAGGCTTCCAGGAATCAATAGTGGATTTAACCGTGAAAATATATGTAGCAAAACTCATTTGAATCAGAAGACATACTTTAAGAAATTCGTGAATAAGTGCTTTGAGGAAGATGTCTTTATGAACTTTGCAATTCGTTCACGTTCAAGAGTCTATCATCGTAATGATCAACACTTCAAAAACAGTTTATCTGTTCAAAAATGAAATTTGTTCGGAGTAGTGTTTGGTCCGTTGAATCTGTTGCATGCTCCTTTGAGGGCGAGCGACGGAATTCGGATCGTGTCCGGTTCGCATAGTAACCGCACTATCGGTATCGATCATCGGTGTATATGTTCACGTATTCATGTAAAATTATATCTTTATTGTTTACCAAAACGAATCCTTTCCCATATCCAAACTCCCAGTGTTTTCTTGTGGAAGTGCAAAGGACTCCTCGGCTTCCATAAAGCAAGTAACACGTCAACGTTTCCCTCCCATTTCCAAATTGACCTACATTCGGACGCAGCCGGCAGCGGTATTGTTTGTTATAATAATGAGAGCACCAGTACTTACACATTGAAGATGCTAATGATTCTGAGTAGCATCTGTTGGTTCCTTGTGTAAGTACAGCTGTTCTTGCAATAACGGAGTAGCAACTGCGGGCGGTCAATCATGCTCATGCTCATGCTCAATTAGTACAATAGCCAGGTAGATATCTATCTTAAATTAGAAATTCATTACTCTTAACCTATAAACTACTATCACAGTTGAGTTGAATCAATCTATTAGGCAATCCCTGACGATTTCCTTAAAACAATTGCAAGTAGCAGTTGTGAAAAAACTCTTTTTAGAAAAATTTAAAATGAATCTAAAAGAAGTTCATAAAAAAAAAATCACTAGACATATATTCAGGAGGGAATCCCAGAAATGTACCATATATTTTTTAAAGAAATTTCGGATACATATCTTTGCAGGGATCTCTGGAGTAATTTCTGAAGGTATCCCTAGAAGACACATTGGTTGACTGTTTGCTGAAAAAAATATTGACAAACTCCAAAATGTATTTCTGATAATCTTAGAGTTCTTTTTAGATTCGAGCATTTGCAATGAAAAAAGGTAGTTTTCTTCTGAATGGACAACAAATCTTAATAAAAGTCCGTCTATTAATTTTGTTGTGAGAAATACCTGATTTATTGATTTATTTATTCATTTCGTCTGGCGATGTAAACTTCATACATGTTCAAAGGTGTTGGTTCGTTCCTTAAAACTATAGTTTGCATTGATTATTAAACAACTTGTATTTTTAAAAGCAGAACATATTTTATCCACTACTCGTCCAACTATTTAGAATACGCCGGAAAAGATTTGACAAGATAACATTCAATCGCCCAAACTGCCTCAATCAGTCCAGCAAACCGGACTCGATTTCCGTTTCCCATTTAAAGGTGATCCTCATTTTCTGTCACCATTTCCTGAAACAGACAATCAGACGCACTCATATCGTAACCCCAGACAGGAAGCGTTGCACTTTGAGGCCGATCTAAATCGTTTTTCAAACACTCATCCCGACTGTTGCTGTCAGACCCAATCGAACTGAAATAGTCAATCGAACAAGAGCAGCAGTAGTGACAGAAAAGGAAACGGTTTGACGAAAAAAAGAACGTGGAAGAAAAATGACGATGCGTTGACAAAATGCAAAGATATTCCAGGTCAGCTGGGGTCATCAGCGGTGGTTATAAATAAATTCATTTTCTTTGAAAACGATGGGCGTGCGTTTTGTTGCACCTCTCACAACAGGGCGTTCGTTGCCGGCCCCACACAGAGGTCTAGTTTTTCAAAAAGCTGGCAAAAACGATGTTTCCAAACATAGATGAATATTGAAAAACTAAGTCAAGAAAGGCTGAAAGTGGTATAAAATTGAATATAATTAATTTTTCATTATTTTCAAAATTTGGACCACTATGCCCCGGTCCTTGACGTTGTTGCCTACATGGGCTGAAAGGTACAATTTCAGGTCGTGTATGTGGAACAGCGCTTGATGGCACGTCCCTCGTCAACCGGGTGCTGTTTTGATTTTCAAATTTAGAGGAATTAAGTATACGAAGCCGTTCAATACTGAACTCCGGAGGATTATCGATTCCAGCTGAACCTCCGTCCGGCTACGATAGTTCTTCTATGCATAGAAAATAGAAGAAATTTCCCGATAGTTATGAAAAGACTGAGCTAAGCAATGGTGCTGCTTCAGAGCAATCCCGAGTGAAAACATATTTGTTTTAATTTTATTTATTCATTATTCTTACAATTTCATCTAACTTTTGAGTTGTTTCTTCAATTTTTAAAAAATAAAATGTAACAAAAGTTTTTCTATCGGTCAGGAAGGAACGAGGCAACACCAACTTCTCTGAATGATTTGTGGATGGATCTATGGAAGAAGTTTGATTTGTATTTGACTCCAAGAATTATTCAAAACGTTTATCACGACGAAATTTTGCATAGATATGAATGATGAAAACAGCCATTGCTCTCCTTGGCCTACACACATAATTTTTTTTTCCAACCTCAGCAAAAGGTTTCGGCGAGAACCCAATAGCTGAGATTTTGGTAATTTTCGAGATTTCAGTAAACCTATTTTTCCCGAGATCTTGGCGAACGTTACAGAGATTCGGTAGACGTTTACCGAGATTTTGGTAAAAGTTTTACCGAGATTCGGCAAATAATTACCGAGACATAAGCTATTGGGTTTTTGGCGAATCCGTTTACCGAGATCGATTTCTGAATTTGAGTGTGTAGCCCACGTTCAATGCCTTATTTTATCAAACGTGTAAATAATTATTTTTCTATTAAATTTAATTTATTTTCATTTGCAGACGATACAACTTCAATATGTTTTACTCGGGTAATCACGTGTGAAACAAAGTGGCGAAAATTCCTCCATTCACATTTACCGATAGCAGCTGGAAATTGAAGGCGCAAAATAAGTCTCAGCCTTCCATATTCCGTTTCCGACCCCACTTCAAACGAAATGGGTGAAGCCTTACACAAAACGTATCTAAAAGGTGCTCACAATGTATAAGCATATTGAATATCAATCGTCGGTTTGAAGAGGAAAATGTATTTTTTCTTCGGCGGATTTTCACTAAAAGGACAATTTTTAACTCCAGTTGACAATCGCTGCCACGAACCGGCAAAAAACAGCAGCAGAGGAGGTATCGATTAAACACCTGGGTGTCAACTTATTCAAACAAGATCTTAAGAAACATTCGATTCAGCAACGACCCGGAATTAACCCACATTTTTGATATTCAACTCCGCTGAAGGAACCTCGTTTGAATTTCCATTCGGCTGGCAGTTCGTCGTTTTGAATGGTGATGCGCTTGGTATGAATAAGTCATTTGATCACATTTCCCCCCTAAAAGAAGTCGATTGATCCGAGCGTGGATTAATTTATAGAGTTCATTCATAATCACTGAATAAATGCGACAATCGTATGTGGAGTGGACTCCGGAATAAAATGCAAACTGACATCCTTATGAATATATTTTATTCTGCCCCTTTGGATATCTTCACAGAGAGTCGCGTAACGGTACACAAGTAAGAATGCGGAATAAGAAATAACAATCCTTTAATATTCTAACAACTATTTGTAAGTAATTACTAAGTAACTTCTTTCGCCCGGATGCAGATTTTTTTTTTTTTTTTTTTTGATGAGCGCTCTTTGGGATATTTCTCAATTCAATACCCGGATAGCCTTACTTGTGTTTCCTTTTTAGAAACCCTTCTACGATTGACTTGGTCTTAACTGATTCTAGTCATCTTAGTAGCCAACTGATCCGGTCACTCATGGTGATTTTGATTCTGATTATGTCCCTGTTACATTTCAATTATCCCATGAAGCAATACTCAATCTTATCAGCTCAACTTTCAATTGTCTACCCTGCCATATTGAGATTCACATTAACCGTTTATTATTTAGCCGACTGGAACGAAACATACATCAATTTCAATCTTGAAATTAATATTTCTTTGCAAACAAAACCTGATATTGACAGTGCTCTCGAAACTTTAACTTATTCCATTGTTGAAGCAAGGGACATTGCAATTGGTGATCATTTTTTTCTGTTCGGAACATAAACCACTGCGACCAATATTTGATCTATTATAGTCTCCTTTGTTTAGTGCACGTCGTGTTACTCCGTCACCATCAAGAAATGATGAAGTATTTTTTTTTTTACAGTTGTAATTCCTAACTTGATCACAGGATAGGATTCTAATTGAAAGGTTCCGCTTTTTATACTCTTCGAAGAGTGTTGGGGGTACACTCTCCGCAGGAGCGCCCCTTTATCAGCCAAAATCGGATTCCTTGATAAAGTCAAGAAATGACACCGATATTGTCCATGCATCAGAATCCTAGTCCTTACTTCTTCAAACTAGAGAACTAAGTAAATAAAAGATTAGAAAACAAATTTTTGATATCGACTCATTTTTTTCCTTGTCTCAAGATCATTCTCAGCAACTGGAAAACCGAGACTTGTCACTTTTAACAAGGACGAAAAGTGTTCTTTTGATTACCATAAAATCTTGTCTTCTTCGTTTGAAGTAATCTGGACTAGGGTTCGCTGGTAGATCTTTACCGTATGTATCCCGTTTGGCATGAAGTCGTTTGGCTTAAGCTCATTTGGCATAATGGCCGTTTGGCATAATGATTGACTTAGAATGAATATCGGCATTTTTGAAGCTTTTACCAAGATCAAAACCACCGAGCCCATAGCAAAATTTGTTGGTAGATTCTCAACAAGCGTGGTGTTTGTTCAGATATACTCCAAGCTATGAATGTCAAAAATTGTTGTGACATTCGAGAGTATAACTGAATAAAACTCATTACGGGTCTGGTAGGAGATCTTTTCGGAATAATATTTTTTCTACATCCCAGAACATAGAGTATCTTTGAGCTTGTTGCGATATACATATTTGAAAATAGTAAATTGGCAAAGAAAGTTCACAGTTATTAATAAAAAGAACGCTAATGGAATATTACGCTGCAGATCAAGCTCTGTCCCAGTTTGGACGTAACACTTGATGAAATTTACTTGATAAAAGAAGGTAAAATTTATTTGCAAAATATTTAAAGCTCTAATCTAAAGATCTATTACTGCCGTGTAATGCAAAAATGTCCTATATACGAGAACAGATTATTTTTCGTTTAAAATGTTTAAGGCTCTATTGCAATAAAATCTTCTCACAGCATAACTCAAATAAATAATAATAGTCACATTTAAAAAAAAATATTTGTGATAAAACTTTTCAACAATCAAACACAGATTTTAGTTTTGGTAGAAAGAAGGGAAAATTTGTGATCAAGATAATACTTTACTTCAGGAGATCATGTGTATCCAAAATAAATGTAATATTGGCAGATTCTAAAGTAAATATCATTCTAACAGCACGTCTTGCAAGAATTGATAAAACAGCAAAATATAAAATTGGTTAACATTTAGCCTTACTAAATAATAAAATTAAGAAAGGTATAAATGTAACAACCTATTTTTAAAAGAAGGCAAAATTTATGATTAAACCAAAAATCATTGCGGAATGATAAAACGAAAAGACTCATCCATTGCGTTCAGAATCATCGAAGTGATTGTGCTTCTTTTCCTACTTTGTAAAAAATCCACGTGCTCGGCAGGGATTTGAACCCAGGACTCTTGTATGCTAGGCGTTTCTGATAGAACATTTATTGAAATTTGTTTTTCCTCGGTAAAAGGCACGGTGTTCATTTTACCACCCCTTCCCCTAATAGTCTTCAGTGGCTGGAAAGTGAACGAGAAAGAACTATAAGCAATCAAAAGAAGGAGGTATTCTGTCATTCTCGGCTATACACTTCTTCTTCTTGGCATTAACGTCCTCACTGGAACAGAGCCTACTTCTCAGCTTACCCAAGTAACAATTCCGATTCTATCTGGATTTGTTCAATTTTTATGGTGGTTTTATAATAGCATGATCATTGTTTGCAGTTTTATTGCACCTTTTCACAAGTTGAAGTAATCTCCTCCAGTTTATTCTCTTCAAACCATCTTAACAAATACTTGAAGTGTGCTCTACAAAACCTTTGATTTTATAAGAATATTTCAGAAGTAAGTTTTACAAGGCTCTCCATAAATTCTTCAGTATAGCACATTCAATTGTATTGTGGATTATTTATGCTGATCACAGTAAAACCCAATATATTTACTAAGCTCATTCTTGAATCACTCTTAAAACTCCTTGTTCTCGAACAAAAATCAGAACTCTTTCCTAAATACTGATTCCAATAACAAGTTGTAGCACTAATTTTTAATCATGTTCTTGACAATATTTCCATATTCCAACATTGTTTGATTTTTATTGAAATTAAATGTAATCTTAACAGCTTAAAGTAATATAAACGGCTAAACAACTGATGTATAGGGAAGGTGAAAAAATGGCACCTTATATTGCCAGTGTAATCCGTCTCCCACTCAAAATACAAAACAGCACCGCCGTGTTCATTGACCAGAATTCCTTAATCGGTACTTACTTGGAACATTTGTCACTTTATTACATTTAATATTCTTTTAAGTTCAGAAATGATTTCAATCGCTATACCAAACGAAGTCTGATTGTAAAAAAAGCACTTTACGAACGATAAGTGATGTAAATAAACAAATGTCAAACTTTTACTCCTGTATGAATCCTCTGAGTTTTATATTAGATTGGATTAAAATCAACCGTTCTTCACCGAAGTGTTCATGAATCTAAATGGTCTCCTTTGAACTGCATTGGATTTGTGAAAGATGTAGTGGATTTGATAGTGTCTTATGCTGCACTTAATCGAAAACATCCATGAAATATGGCGTATGTATGATGATTGTATCACTGAGTTGGAGGCCATGTTGAAAAAATGCAGAAATGTATGCTTCAAAATGGAAAATGCTGTATTAATTTCTTAAAACTTTTGGGATGTTTCTCAATATAAGCGTGGCGCATTTTAATTTTCGGTAGTATCATGCACGATAATAACGATATACTGAGAATAGCAGCTTAAATTCGGGGTGTAGGGTGATTATCTAGCAATTAATTTATTTGCGTGAAGATAATAATAACGTGTCAGTGGATTCATTCAGTTTTTGTTCTAGTCATATTTATTCCCCATCTCAATCAAATACGAACAAAAAGCATAATTATGATTATGATTTATTTTTATCTACAAGTATTTTTGAAACAGATTATCACAAGGTCGATAGGTTTAGAGGTATTCTCATCATAGTTTTATGATGCTCCCATTATCGATGATAGGCTTTCGGCCACAAGAGCATCAACATTTAAGAGAATCTTAAAAAATAGTCTTGAAAACCTACTGAAGCGTGGGCCAGATTAGTTTTATGAGATTTTCATCGTGTTTTTATTCTGGTTTTGCAGGATAAATCGATTTATTCTTGAGTTTTATGATTTGTTCTAGTAAAAATTCTGAAGAAAATCATGTAACTAATTTTGTTACTTGGGTAGTGTTCTTATAAGCACTTCCACAGTTTTTAACTGAGAGCTTACTTTGCCAAAGTTGCCATTTTCGCATTCGTATATCGTGTGGCAGATACGATTATACCCTATGCCCAGGGAAGTCAAGGAAATTTACATTACGAAAAGATCCTGGACCGACCGGGAGTCGAACCCAGACACCTTCAGTATGGCTTTGCTTTGTAGCCGCGGACTCTAACCACTCAGCTAAGAAAGGCCCCACATGTTGGCAAAAATGTTGAGGACGGTAAAAATCGAAAGAACCGCCAATCAAATAAAGAAGGGTGCATATAAGATAACCAGTTCGTTCACCACCCTGGAATGTATGAAGTAACGACAATTATGAGTGCTTTTCGAGGAAACGGCCTAATCGGGGAAACGGAATATTCGGGAAACTGGCATTCGGGGAACAAGCGTTCGGGGAAAAGTAGCACGATCCATCGAAGTAACTGCAGTAATTGATTTCTCTTTTCGCTGATGATTTGAGCAGATCAATGTAATCGAATGCCAAAATAAAATATTGAAAAACATATAGCTCCAAAGAACAGCCTATTTATAAAAGAAGGTGAAATTTATTTAAATTTTAAATCAACAATTTTTATACCTTTAATTACGGTTACATCGCATTTAGAAAATAAACATAGAACGTTTGAAAGAAGGGTAAATTTGTGCTAAATATATCAAAATCTTCAGTGTGAAAATTCATTCCAATAGCGAAACTCAAAAGAAGAATTAATATTTGAAAGAAGAATTATTTCTGGATAAACAATAAAATACTATTGCCAATAACTTTCCTTATATGCGTTAGTTTATTCAAGAGCCATTTTGTGTCAATTGAC